>NC_142950.1:37810656-37970656 GCF_046866305.1 Octopus bimaculoides | reverse complement strand
CTATACTGTGGTCAACAAAATCAAAAACAATATGCATGCATGAAATTAAAAATATAAAATGGTGACAATTTACCCATCACACCCTGTATATATGTATATTTATATATATATATATATATATATATATATATATATATATATATATATATATATATATATATATATATATATATATATATATATATATATGTATATATATATATATATATATATATATATATATATATATAGGTATGTGTGTGGGGTGTATGTATATATATAGAGAGAGAGAGAGGGGGAGGAGAGAGACAGACAGACAAACACGGAAATACACACACACACATATATACACTCAGACATGTATATATACATGCACACACATATATATAACATATATACATACACACACAAATATATGCGTTTATATATACACACAACCATTACATAGTTATGGCCATCGTTTAGAAATGAGTGTGACTTTGTAGTCCACAGCAGACATCCACAACTTCTTCCTGGGTGTCAATATGGGGACGAGTGATGTGACCCTCTCTCACGCTTGGCCCAAATGAATACCTTGGATGTGACTCTGAGAGTGAGAGGAAACTGTACGAGTGACCATCGCCTCCTGGAACATCCTGAAATAACTTGATTTAGTCAAGGATGCAATGCTCTGCCTGGTCTGGGAATGGAACCCATAACATTAGGATTGTGAGTCCAGAACTATAACCACCAAGCCACGTGCCATCACACATAAACACACACATACACACACGTGCATGCACACGCACACACACAATCAAAAAGGGCTCAAATGTCCTTTGTGAGAGGTTCCTGTGGCCAGTTTCTCAGATTCTGAGGCAGATCTATTCCTGGCCTGGACAGGATGCTGGATCATCATGGGGTTACACATTTCTGTCAGCTGAATGGAATGTAGCAAGATGAAATGGAGTGTCTTGCTCAAGAACACAGTGCATTGCCTGGCCCAGGAACCGAAACCACAAACACGAGGGCAACACCTCAACCATTCAGGCAAATCCATTCACACTCTCACATACATACATACACGCATACATGCAAGAATATATATATATCCATCGACCCCAGTGCTTAACTGGTACTTATTTGATTGACCCCCAAAAGGATGAAAGGCAAAGTCAACCTCAGTGGAATTTGAACTCAGAACATAAGGGTGAATGGAATGCCGCTAAACATTCTGCCCGGCAGGCGAAGGATTCTGGCAACTCGGTGCCTTTCCGAAAATCATAACATCAGAATATATGAAAGAAACAAATGACAAGGATGGTAATGATGATGATGATGATAATGGTGGTGGTGGTGGTGGTGGTAGTGGTAGTGGTGGTGCCACAGCTACATGTGCTTCAGTTATGAATTAAAGCTACAGACACAAAAAGCAATGCTTGAAAAACCAAAAGCATACTCCCCCCCCCCATGCATACAGGTTATGTGTGTATGCATACATACATAATGTATGTGTGTGTGTGTGTGTGTGTGCATATGCATATATATATATGTTTTTATATATATATATATATATACACACACACACACATATATATAAATATATATATATGTATATGAATCTATGTGTATACATGTACATATATATGTTTATATGTATGTATGTATGTATATGCATGCATATATATATATATATATGTATATATATATATATATATATATATATATATATATATATATATATATATATAGCCAGATAGATAGATAGATAGATAGATAGATAGATAGATAGATCGATAGATAGATAGATGGACATGCATATGATGCGTGTATTTGTGTATAATACAGGCAACCAGAAGTTCGTTGGTCCAAAGTGAAGTCAACGAAAATCGTCAGAAGAATAAAGAAGAAGAAGGAAGAAGAAGAGTAAAGAAGAAGTCACAGATACCTGATAAGATGTAACCTTTCCTTTTACTGGCAGGTGAGAAAATAACTTTCACTTTACCACCTTCTCTTCATCTTCCTCCACCTGCTCCTCTTCCTTCACCTCACTCAACTCCTCTCCTACTCCTACTCATCCCACTTTTGCCTCTACCTCCCACTCATACGGCTCTTGTTTTTTCGCATTCTATTTATCTTTCTTTCATCCTTTCTTTTTGCTCGTCTTCTCTCTCTCTCACCAGACTCTTTATATTCTCATCTCACTGCCTCCTGGATGCTCCACTCCTTTCCTCTTTCTTCATCAGCCTCTCTCTCTCTCTCTTTCTTTCTCTCACCTGTTTCTCTTTATTTTTTTCACTCCCCCCCCCTCTCTCTCTTTCCCTTATTATTCCTCTATTTCTTTGCTTTCTTCTTTTCTTTTCTCTCACCATTATTTTCATGACTTTGCAGCCAGAGGCAGAAAAGCTGTGTCCCGGGACTTTAACCTTTACGCAACTTCTGCAACAGCAGGGGGGGTGTAAAAACACCCTCCACCCACTCACTTCCTCAACACATGGCTTACTGTAGTTGTAAGGGGTACATTGAGATACCCTAAAGGACCTTATCCAAAATGTTTGCAACAGAGTGGACTGTGTTAAAGCCACCTGTGAACCATGGGTGTGGTCGCCTGGCCAAACTCCTACACTGGACCCTATAGTAATTATTTTATTGACCCAGGGAGGATGAAAGGCAAAGCCAACCTTGGCACAATTTGAACTCAGAATGTGAAGACAGGGGGAAGTGCTGTTAACGTTTCTGTCATCTTGTTGCCTCGCCTGTCATGTTTATTGTCAGGAAGCTGCAGCATAGAGAGATCAGGGTTTGAACCCTAGACCCTGGGCCTTAAGACAACCCTCACCATGGGACTAGATGGTAGTGCTAAACAAGGAGCATGGCTAAGTGGTTCATGAGTTCAATACCCAACTGTGCCTTGTGTCCTTGAGCAAGTCACTTTATTTCTCGTAGTTACAGTCCACTCAGCTGGCAAAAATGAGTTGTACCTGTAATTCAGTGGGCCAGCTTCGTCACATTCTGTATCATGTGGAATCTCCCTGGCAACTACATTAAGGGTACATGTGTCTGTGGAACACTCAGCCGCTTGCACATTAATTTCTGTTGATTGGATCAAAACTGACAGAGTATCAGATTTTTGTTTTTAACAGGAAGCAATGAATGCAGTCCCCCACTCCCACAGCAACATGTATGGGCCATCCAACAAGCTTCCATACAATTTCCATTGATTCAATTTTTCACTCACAACCTCTCCACAGACCTCCAAATGTCACCACACAGCAACTGAACTCAAACCTGTGTGATTAGGAAGTGAATTAACGAACCACCTGACTATATACCTCGTTCTCTCGCCTTTAACTTTTTGCTTCTTCTCTCATTCATTTCTTCTTCTTCTCCATTCTTCATCTTCATCTTCCCTTTCTTGTTCTTCTCCTTCTTCTTCTTCATCATCATCTTCTCCTTCATCATCTACTTCTTCTTCTTCTTTGGCATCTACTTATTTACTATTTCACCTCTAACACCCACTCCCTCTCCCCCTCTCCCCCACTCCCTCCTCTTTTTCTCCTCCCACTCTTCCTCCTACTTCCTCCTCTCTTTCTTTTCTTCATTCTCTTTCTTCCTTATCCTTCACTCTTCCCCACCCTCCTCCTCCTCCTTTTGCAATCTCTTTTCTTTCTCTTCATCTTTCTTTCTCCTTCAAATTCTCCTCCTTCTCTTCCTTATCTTTCCTCTTTTCTTTCTTCTTATTTCTCCCCCACCCCCACCCCGACGCTCCTCTCTCCCTCCCCCTCTCTTTCCCTTGCTCTTCTCTTCCTCCCTCCCTCCCTCCCCCATCTATCTCTCCCCAGTGAATTTTCCTTCATTTAACCGGAAGCAATGGAATTATTATCTCCATGTGTGAGATCAGGGAAAACCACTCGTTTTTTTTGTCATTTGGGAATCAACAGAGTGGAGATGGCGGCGGCGGCAGCAGCAGCAGTGGCAGTGGTGGTGATAGCCATGATGATGATGATGATATTAAAAGTGGTTCTGTTGGTTGTGGGGGCAGCAGTGGTTGTAGAGACGGTGGTGGTGGTGGCATTAAGAGTGCAAACTAAAGTGGAGGGTAAAGGGGAAACGGGTGTGTGTGGGTGGGCGTCTGTCTGTATAGACATGTGTGTGTGTGTAAATGAGTGTGTTTGTTTATTGCAGCTCTGTGTGTATATGTGTGTGTTTGTCTTCATATGTATATCATGTGTATTTATATGTGTGTGAGTGTTTGTATTTTTTGTGTATCTGTGTGAGTTTGCGTATCTCAGTGTGTGTGTCAGTGTGTACATGTATGTATCTGTGTGACTGCATGGCTGCTTGTTGGCTTGTATAGCTTTGTGTGTGTGTGTGTGTGTGTGTGTGTGTGTGTGTGAAAGTTAATGCATGTATTTGTGCAGATGTTTGTGTGTGTGTGCTTGCTTGCTTGTATGTGTGTGTGTGTGTCTATATGGATGTTTGCTTATGTGTTTATGTATCTGTGTGTGTGTATGTACATGTATGACGTACACATTTATGTGTGTGTTTGTATGTATGTGTGTGTGTGTGTGTGTGTGTGTGCATACATGTTTGTTTGTGTGCATGTGTAGCGGTGGTGGTGGTGGTGGTGGTGGGTTTTTTGAGGTAATTCAAGGAAGCAATGCCAGCAATGATAGCGACAGACACAGAAACCCGGCGCCGTTGATACAGGGAGACAGAATTAGAAGCAGAACACAGACGGCAACGCTGCACGTTTTGCCAGCTGCACATTTTTTTACTCTGTTGCAAAAACAACTGCAACCAACTCCACCCTGTTCCACCTGGCTTCATTTGGGCCCCACCCTGCCCCACGTTTTATGTCCCCTCCCAACCCCCCAACCATTCCCCACTGCTACAACTTAAACAATAACCTGTAGAACTTCCAGTTTGCACCATCCACGACCATCACTGCTCGATTTATCATCATCATCATCATCACCACGTGCAAAGTTTTGTGAGACCCTGCAGGGACCATGGTCAGTGTACCACCCGCAATTAGGAATTAAGATTAATTAATATCTATCTATATATAGATGCATTATACACACACACACAAACGCACGCATTTATATATATATATATATATATATATATATATATATATATATATATATACACACATTACATACAGTGCCATAATTGCTGCCATTGCGAGGGGCTCACAAAGACCTGAGTCATAATCCTTACACTTAGAAAAGACAGTGGAACAATGGAACAATCGTCTCCAATGCCTTAGATATTTCAAAAGGAATATGCCAAGAAGACAGCCTTTCTGTAATTCTGTTCATTTTGGCATTAAACTCATTATCATTCCTGCAGCAAAAACCAAACGGCTACATTCTAAGGTCTGTAACTGCAAGGAGATATTAATGTAACCCATAATTCCTTTGTGGATGGCCTCAAGATTTATGCTAAAAATGTTAACAATGCCAAAAAAAACAGCTGGAACTAATAACAACATTTTCAGCTGACATAGGAATGGAATTTGGCCAGAAGAAATGTTCTTATTTAATTGTTGAATGGGGAAAATCAGTCTCCAAGACCCAAAACCTGGGCATCAGTGGTCTCACTGTCTATCCTGTCCCACACAAAGAATGCTATGAGTACCTTGGCATTACTGGAAATATATCAAACCAAAGTACCGTGAATAAAGATAGAGGTACCCAAGAATATTACACGAGACTAAAAAAATATGGCAGTGCAAAGTCTCCCCTTACAACAAGACAATATCCCACAATGCATTTGCAGTACTAGTACCCAAGACCAAGAGATTGCTTATCAATAGAAAAGACAGTGAAGCCCTTCACATGAAAACAAGTGGTGATTAGCAATGACAAGGGCATCTGGCTATAGAAAATCTGCCTCAACAAATTCCATTTGATACATGTAAGCCTGAAAAATGGATGTTAAAACAATGATGGTTATGATGATGCTCTTCCAGTCACTAACCTTTACCTGTTTTTCAAATAAAGGATATCAATTTAACGGGTCTTTGGAAGCACAAAACCAGGTGACAACCTGTTGACGGAGAAAATGACAACAACATTGACGGGTTGTCCATACATCATTTGCTGGAGCTGAGCAATTTTTGCAGGAATATAAATATAAACAAACACACATGTGATCACACTCACACACACACACACATGCATACAGAACAACCATGCTACATGGCAGTGAAACATGGGCTGTAACTGCTGAGGACATACGTAAGCTCGCAAGGAATGAAGCCAGTATGCTCCGTTGGATGTGTAATGTCAATGTGAATACCCGTCAGAGTGTAAGTATCTTGAGAGAAAAGCTGAACATTAGAAGCATCAGTTGTGGCGTGCAAGAGAGACGATTGCGCTGGTATGGACATGTGGTGAGAATGGAGGAGGATAGCTGCGTGAAAAAGTGCCACACCCTAACAGTTGAGGGAACCCGTGGAAGAGGTAGGCCCAGGAAGACCTGGGCTGAGGTGGTGAGGCAAGACCTTCGTACATTGGGCCTCACCGAGGCGATGACTACGGACCGAGACCTTTGGAAATGGGCTGTGCGTGAGAAGACCCGGCAAGCCAAGTAAGATCGTTGCCAGTGCCCCTGGACTGGTTCTTGTGCGGGTGGCACATGAGATGCACCATTTTGAGCGTGGCCGTTGCCAGTACCGCCTGACTGGCTCCTGTAGGATTTTCGAGCGAGATCGTTGCCAGTGCCCCTGGACTGGCTTGTGCGGGTGGCACATAAAAGACACCATTTCGAGCGTGGCCGTTTTCGTGCGGGTGACACGTAAAAGCACCCACTACACTCTCTGAGTGGTTGGCGTTAGGAAGGGCATCCAGCTGTAGAAACTCTGCCAAATCAGACTGGAGCCTGGTGTTGCCATCCGGTTTCACCAGTCCTCAGTCAAATCGTCCAACCCATGCTAGCATGGAAAGCGGACGTTAAACGATGATGATGATGATGATGATGATGATGAAATACATACACAAATATGTTATACATCATCATAATCATTATCATTAAAATATATAAAGTATTTACAAGATATTACATATATATTTATTCATTTATTATATCAATCAATCAGTCAATCAATGTGTCTATCTATCTATCTATCTATATATATATATATATATATATAAAATAACGTGAGAGAGTTAAGGGTTGGGGGTACAACTCACTAAGGGATAGTATCTATCCAGTATACTGCTGGGAGGGTACCCAATTATTGCTACGCTAGTGCTATACTAGGTGCAATCAATGGGAGCGGGTAAAAGTGGAGGTTTTACCCAAAATTTGTGTAACAATTAGAAAATGGAGGATAATATGCTGAACCCAACTACTTGCAGACGGTGTATCCCGTTGAATTCATTAATTTAATTCATAGCAAAAGTGACAAAGGGAGGAAGAAAAGAAAAAGAAAGAAAGAACCAAAGCACAGGTGTCCATGGCAGACTATGTTATTTTGCCAACATGGTTTACATATAGAAGTACAAAGTACATAAGGAATTAGAGGATGAACAGAAGTTTAATCTTACAGCTGTTACGGCCTAGTTTTGGCAGACCCCATTCTATCCGAATATTCCTTTCCGGAGTGATTATCGGATGACATTTTGAAATGGGGTTACATGCCCGAACCTCTAGGCCTCTTCAGAGATTCACAAAGGGTTACATACAGATGTAGAGCAAGAGGTAAAAACAGAGGTGTGGTAGAGACCAGAAGAAAAACAACAGCAAAAATAAGATAGAAATAAAAATAAAAATACAATTGAAATCAAAATATAAATAAAAATAAAAATAAAAAATACAAATAAGGGTACAGGAGGAAAAAAATAATAATAGTAGTAAAAAAGAATACATAAATGAAGGTATAGCATGTGGGACATGCAAACATATAGAAAAGATATATGTCAAAAAACCCTTAGAAACACAAGGCACCCAAAAAGCCTACAAACATTATAGATAGATCGCTATAGGCACTCCAATGCACATCTATATGTGTTGGTTCGTGTGCACAGCCTTACTCGGATGTCCCCTTACTCTCATGTGTGCATATACAAGTTTTTATAAGCAAACATTCCACCACATACGTTGTTTGTGGCATCAGCTCTATTAGCCGTATCTAGAAAGCTGGAAGTGTTTTTTAGAAAGGAGGTTTTGCTGAGTGTGTGTGTCATTTCTGTATATATTGGAAGGTTCTATGTAGAAGTTCATTTTATACAAGTTATTAATGTTCTAGTAGCAATAACAGTGAAGGTGACGATGACGGTGACAACAACAACAACAACAACAATAATATGCCAAACTTTCAAACTTAGCGGTGTAAGATATCCTGTTGCCTCTTCCAACGGCTCTACCATTCTGCTGCTAGTGGGGGGGGGGGGGGTTGATTACTACCGCTAACTTCCTCCTTCCAATTGGGCAACTATTGTTTTAAACTGCCTACGCTTAGCTACGGTTGGATAGCCAGTGGCCGGTCAAGATGCTAGCCTGCCTGCGCCCCCCCCCCACGTGTGCTGTGTAAATCCCCCCCCCCCGTACTCACTCTCATGCGTGCGTGTATGTACATACATATGTATGCGCGCAGCCACACATCTCTTAATTCCATAGCCACAACAGTAACAATGAGGATAAATACATTCTCATCTATACATATCCAGATATACATCCTTATACACATTATGTCCCCTCACATATACCCATACTTATTCATACATACACAACCGTGTGGCCAACTATCATTACATCCGTATGTACACAACTACATACCTACCTACATACTCACCTATACATATACACATACATAAATACACACACACACACACACAACTAGATGTACACACACGCACACATACTTATACATACATACACCCCACATATACATATACCCACACATATACCCATACACATACATAAAATAAATATATAATATAAATATATAAGTTGAGCTGGCAGAATATATGTATATATATATATATATATATCATTTATCTTTATATATGTATACACGCACACAGATATATATTATGTTATGTACATATTTCTTATATATATAATCATATTTATTATTATTATTATATATATATATAAATATGCATATGTATGTATGTATATGTGTGTGTGTGTGTTTTATGTGTGTGAGAGAGAGAGAGGGGGGGGAGGGTGAAGGTGGAAGAAGAATGGTAGAAATGTCTCAGCTTTGTTTTCCCAGTGAAGGAATTTCCTGTTTCTGCAGAACAAACATCTTCACAGATGGCGCTGACAGCTTCTTCAAGAAGCACCCAAACTGTTTTCATTAAGATGCTAATGCTGCAACTAACAGAGTTGTTGTTTAATTCCATGGTTAGCCCTAACGGAGCAGGCTTGCAATCAAAGGCATTCCATTTGTGACCACCCTGACTATTTTTTAATTTATTTCAGATATTATAATATCTAAAACTGCAATATCCAATGTGTTCTTCTGTTTTTAACACATTTTTCTTTATCTTTTTATCTGGTTTCAGTTTCATTAGGTTGTGGCCATGCTGGGGCAGCACTGCCTTGAAAGATTTTTAGCTGAATGAGTTGACTCCAGTACTTTTTTTTTCAAGCCTGATACTTCATTCTCTCACTGTTTTTCTGAACTGCAAAATGATGGGGATATAAACACACCAACACCAGTTGTCAAACGGTGCTGGGGGACATAGATACACACACACACACATCATCATCATCATCATCATCATCGTTTAACGTCCGCTTTCCATGCTAGCATGGGTTGGACGATTTGACTGAGGACTGGTGAAACCGGATGGCAACACCAGGCTCCAGTCTAATTTGGCAGAGTTTCTACAGCTGGATGCCCTTCCTAACGCCAACTACTCAGAGAGTGTAGTGGGTGCTTTTACGTGTCACCCGCACGAAAACGGCCACGCTCGAAATGGTGTCTTTTATGTGCCACCCGCACAAGCCAGTCCAGGGGCACTGGCAACGATCTCGCTCGAAAATCCTACGGGAGCCAGTCAGGCGGTACTGGCAACGTCCACGCTCAAAATGGTGCATCTCATGTGCCACCCGCACAAGAACCAGTCCAGGGGCACTGGCAACAATCTTACTTGGCTTGCCGGGTCTTCTCACGCACAGCACATTTCCAAAGGTCTCGGTCAGTAGTCATTGCCTCGGTGAGGCCCAATGTACAAAGGTCTTGCCTCACCACTTCAGCCCAGGTCTTCCTGGGCCTACCTCTTCCACGGGTTCCCTCAACTGTTAGGGTGTGGCACTTTTTCACGCAGCTATCCTCATCCATTCTCACCACATGTCCATACCAGCGCAATCGTCTCTCTTGCACACCACAACTGATGCTTCTAATGTTCAAGCTTCTTTCAGTTTCTGTCTACCAAATCCACTCACATTGCTTTGGTCAGCCCAAGGCAACTCTTTCCTAAGGTGTCATACAGTGAAACTGAACCCAGAACCATGTGGTTGGGAAGCAAGCTTCTTACCACTCAGCCATGCCTGCACCATGGGTGTTATTTAAGAATTATTTTATATATGGCTGCTATTTCTAGCATGTTGGGTGACCAGTTAGAGGCTTCTTCATTAACTCAATGAATCAAGCGATTTCTTTATCATTCTTTCTTATCTCTATTTTATGGCCCCTACTTTTTTTAATCTATCCATACCCACCCCCACCCCACATGCCTACAAAAGAACGTCTTCAACATCTGCTTGTCATTCCAGCAACCCGCCCCCCTCAAACACACGCTACCATTGAAATTTTGTGTCCTAAATATATTTTGCCTGAAGGGGATTATACTGTTGTTGATGCTGCAGCTGTTGTTGTTGTTGTTGTTCAGGTATGAAGGGCATACACCATTGCAGTGCGTTGCTGCACTCACCATTTGTTGGTATTTTCCTGGGGTCATTTCTGGGTGACCAGTCAAGCAGACTCCCGGTCCATCCCCATCTCCTGTGAGCTTGTGGCATGCGGTCAACTGATATCATCCACGAACCCACTTGGATCCTCAGAGAAGAGAACATGGTAAGCAGGTGATGGCTTGTTGCCAACTTAATGTGGCAGTCCCATGAAAGGGAAGAACGCTACTGCTAGCTATTTAGCCCTAGGAAACACCCTTTGAAAACATAAGGACACAGGAAATGTGTCATGGCCAACTTGTACTTATCTAACCAACCCCTATTGCACAAATGGCTAAGTTCACCAGATTTGTGTCCCTTTACTGAGTTTCCTCCCTTCTATAAATTTAAATATCACAAAGTATTTATACCAATTGACACTGATAAACAGAGATACACATATATACAAAGTGGACCAAGTATTTGTGAAGAAAATTTTCAAAGCCATAAATGGAAGATGACAGTCCACGTCCCAAATTTGATCTTCTCCATTTCTCTTTCAGATATATTGACAAATCAAACAAAGCAGGTTCCAACGGTCATGGCTTTTGCTGCCAACCACACTGACTCTTCTATGTGTCTGAGTTCTCTTGTGTTCAGTGCCAAGAGAACTAAAGGCATTCTTTGTGTGGGACCACTGATGCCCAGGTTTTGGGTCGAGGAGACTGACTGACCCAATAGGAATTCTCATATAACAATAACTTGCCAGTGGTCATCCTCCTCCTAATGGCTAAATGTCTAATGTCTAGATGGCTCGTCATCTGGTCAAGCATGTTTAGACATTCTTAACCTGCTCACACCATCCCTCTTGATTCTGCATTAATTGAGGGAAGTCTTCAAAGAGACAACCCGTGTCTCTGGTCAGTTGTCTCACATATACTGTGTTTGGACATGCTTTGGCATCCATACCAGTAGGTCACTTACCAGAAATGTCCTCCTGCAAAATGCCTTTCCTTTATAAGAGTGGACACAGGCAGATCTCCATACAACTGTTTCTTGGTGGGACAAGATATGTTTAAGGTTGCTCTTAACATGTGAGTGTAGGTTCCATTGAGCTTGGATTCCAGATTTGGGGTGAGCATCCAGGGCTCCATATAAAAGGGGATGACTCTTACCATTGCATGGGGGAAAAAATCTCCTCTTCAGATTGGTGGGGGTTGGTTTCCAGACTAAATCCATGCTTTGGCTAATTAGCTAGGTTTTCGCTAATTACCACAAAGGCTTTCACGGAGAGAGACTTTGGATAGAGATCTACAACACCAAAGCCAACTTCTCAGCCAATCAGCCATGCCTCTGTTTAAAGTCAAGCCAAATGGTCATGGCTGGAGTACCTCTCCATACATGACCTCTTCAACCAGCGTCCAGGGCTATTCAAGCTGTCACCACTCTGCCCTGTTGAGATTAGATTATACACTAAAATATAATAACAAAGGTTTATCAGATGTTATAAATATTCTTCTTTATTTAAATACATATTTACATGATGATGATGGTGTTGGTGATGATGATGAATCAATAACATAACAAAAAACAAAAGAAACCATAATGTAAATGCAGTTTGAATGAACGGCATTAGGGGGGGGTAGTCGATTCAATCAGGTCCCAGAAATATTACTGGTATCTATTTTACCAACCACTTCTCCCATCCCAGAGGAACAAGAAGTGAAGTCAGTCTCAACAAGATTTAGATTTATGCAAATAAAGGGACGTAACTAAATATCACAAAGCATTTCTGCTACCCTTAGGGACCCTTAAATAATGACACAAGGCCACATTGTAGGGTTGAAGTGAGAGGATGAAGACACTTCGGTATTCTCTATCACTTCCCATAAACTCAGAGAGTTATTTATATCTCCGTATAAAAGAGATCCTGAGTTTTATAGAGCCCCTGTGCGTATAAAGGGACCACTTGAGTGCATTAACACTCTGGAAGGATCCCTGAAAGCTACTTGAAGGTGGGTAGTGGGGTGATATGGACAAAATAAGTCCACAGACCAGCTCTAGTCCAATTATCACAGTATAGGTTCTTCAACTGTGTGGTTACCAGTCAATACAGCCTGAAGAATAACTCATTGTTGTAGGTAGTTTGCACATGAAATTGTTTGTTCTTTTGATAGTTTATGGTTCTTTAAGACAGACAGAGCATTGAGAGAAAATTGATTGAAAGAATGTCTCAATAAATAAAACCAATTCACCTTTCAAAAACAAAAACTCAATAACAATCTGAATTCCTGAAAGAATCCCAAATTGTAATCCTGCCAGTAAAATGTTGCTGTGGTTTGGAACAGACTGCACAGCATTGTTTTGCATTCAAAAGAAATCTCTATGTTTTATGTCTAGGAATGCAGAGCTAGGGAGGAAAATCTTTTTAAGAATCCATCGATATATTCATTGTCACAGCATCAAACAATTTCTGAAGACATTGGCAAATATTCTGGGCTTGGTTCTGTTGGAGTAAAAAAAGAAAGAAAAAGGAAAACAATGCATTAAAACACTTGAAGAATGATTTGTTGATTGGAATTTGAATTAGATTTACAGAAGGGAGAATGTGATGTTCATGCTTTTAGCAAAAATATCAGGTCATCCCATAAGTTCTGTCCGAATTTCGAATAAAGAAAGTGATCAAATGTTATATTTAATTGAAATTTAATCATCAATGTACTTTCCCTGATTATCTATGACTTCCTTCCATCTATTTACAAGCTTTTTTAATCCCATCAATGTAAAACTCTTTTGGTTTTAAAGCGAAGAACTCTGAAATGTCAGTTTCAACCTCCTCCTGGCTTGCGAAAGTTATGTCCCCCCAAATGATTCTGTAAACTACGAAACAAATGGTAGTCTGAAGGAACAAGGTCGGGAGAATAAGGTGGAAGAGGAATTTTTTCCCAACCAAGCTCTTTGATCTTCTGTGATGTGAACTTTGCAGTGTGGGATCGCGCATTGTCCTGATGAAACATCACTCTTTTTCGATTCAGTAAAGCGGGTCTCTTTTTCTTCAAAGCTTGGTTCAAACGCTCTAATTGTTGACAGTAGACTTGAGCATTGATTGTTGCAAAGAGAAGATAAAAAAGAAAAGCTCAATCTTTGAGCAGACTTACCTCTGAGACACACTGAAAGACAAAGCAATGGAAGACCGTCTTACTGAACTGACCGATCTTCACTGCCACGTTGTGGTGTTGGAAGTCATCATCATATTGGATGATCTGAGCAATGGTGTGCAGGGGGTGTCGCTGCAACACTTCCTGAAGAAGAGGGGATCAGATGAAAGAAAATAGAAGAGGAAATCATCATCATCGTCATTGTTTTAATGTTCACTTTGACATTAAATCATCACACATGCATACACACACAAGCATACTAAACTGCTAAACAGAGTAGGTAATCCTTACCTGGCCCTTTTTGTCAAGGACCTTAATTCCATGCCTTGACACATTTAGTTTCACAGTATCTTCTTCTCGAGCGGTGACAGGTAGTTTGCCATCAATCTGAAACATAGACAGACACATTAAAACCCTTCATAGCAACCCCTGAGCACTGAATTCTCAATTTAAAAAGCAAACATGGATCACTGATTAACTGCATCAACATTTCTAACAAACGCCCAACCTCATCACAGATTTTAAGGAGACACTATCAACATCTTAGTTCCAAGGTTGTGTTTGGGTTATTGCCAAAGGTGTCGGTCATTTGTCATTGCCTCCGTGAGGACCAAAACTCTCAAAAGGTGCTTCTTACGTGCCACCAGCACAGGTGCTAGGAGCACAACACCAGCAGATATCCATGTATATCCCACGAGATGAAACAAAATGAAATCAAGAGTGTTTATGACATACTTGAGCTTCTTCCAGCTGGTCGATTAGCTGAGCCTCAGTATCCCTCTTCCTTGCATCACCCATATTCATTTCCTGTACCATTCCAAGAAAGAACACGTTAAAAAAGACTCTCTGGTGGAGAATCTTCTCCACAGAATCTTTGGTGTCTTTCAGTGCAGTCAGGTTTTCATTACTGGAACCAACCTGAAAATAAATTATTTCAAATGCATATCAATAAATACATACATTTATGATTTTTGGAAAAAATGATAAATAACAATAAAACATTACAACTCGTCTGTCTCCTCTACAATAAACCGCTTTTCTATTTCAGCCTCTCTAATATTCAGTGTCTCAGGTGAGTTGTTTCACATATATTGTGTTTGGACATGCTTTGGCAGCCATACCAGTAGGTCACTTACCAGCAATGTCCTCCTGAAAAATATTCAGGTAGGAATCGATGTGACGTAGTGACCAAGTTGATCTTTCTAATTACAGATGGTGGTAGGTCATTCGATAAACTGCCAGGTTTCGTTAACCCAATTCAATTACAAGGAGCAAGTCGACCCGATTCTATTGGAACTCACAAATCATTTACTGGCCATCCGATGGGTTTCCTAATAGTTTCTGCCAACACAACCCGGCACTTCGATTTCGCCCTAATTTCACAAACAAGGTTTTGGGAGAAAGCACCTGCCGAGGTACTATTCAATTAATGAGGCTACTTAAATGAAAAGGTTAAAAGTCCATAGTCAATTACTTGACCTTTTGTGATTAGAAACATTTTAACGAATGATAAACCTAAGACTCTAACTAATCTAAACGCAACACCTGAGCACCGCATTCAAATAAGTTCATTATTATATAATTACAACCACAAAAGCACAGTTCACGTATTTTCATCTTAACTAAACTCTTCCAGTTAAAACACCTTTATGTAAATAAGTGAAACGATTTAATCTACAGGCAGCCACTGCATGAATTAAATAAGTTAACTCTGATTACAAATAACAAAATAATGAACAAGTTTAGAGTTTAAGATGAAAAACTTGAAACTTACAACACTTTCTTTGCTGCCGTTCTGTTGTGGAGTCGACTTGGCTTTTTTTTTAAACATCTTTCACAAATAGAGTTTATCTATTAGTTTCAAAGCTTTGCCTAATTATGGGTAGGTGATTTTTTCCTTTAAATAATCATCTTCCAACAACAGATCGATCGATCGACAACAAACTTTTGCCTTCTTTTCAACAATAAACAATATAACCGGAAGTGAAGCTTTTAATCTCGAACCCAAAATGCGGTCAAACAATTTTAATTCCAATTTTTTTTTTATATCTCATAATTTCATAAAAGTTAATTTGTGAACATAGCATACATACATATTTATTAAATATTAATACATGAAATTCAATAATAAACGAAATATATATTTTATTATTTGTGTTATTGTTGTCACTTTATTTCTAACATGAGGCGACACGAAACCAAGAATATCTTCAGTGGAACCTTTTAATTCCTTTAAAGCTTAGTCTTTCATTTCTAAAACTAAGTTAACTCTAGTGAATTTTAAATACAGCTGTTAGAGGGTAAAATATCCAATTGGATCTCCCGATTCTGCTAATGCATGACCCCTTTTAGGGGTTTTAGGGTGTTTGGTTACGTGGCTTTACGTTCTGAGATCAAATCACGGCAAAGTCGACTTGCACTTTAATCCTTGTAGGAGGTGGGGGCACCAGTCAACTATTCTCTACCTGCAAAATATGCGAGCTTCTGCCCTATATTAGAAATATTAAATAAAGCTGCAACAACTGTCAGCTCCAGAAATTAGAATTGTAAAGTTATATCTTTCTGCATATACATATATATATATATATAAACTTCAACGAGTTAAGACTGATAAATATATGTCTAAAGACTGAAAGTTAACAAAAAAAGGAAAACAACTCAAGAGATCTTTCTATGTGTGTGTGTGTTGTGTATGCATGTGCAAGCAGTGAAGAAGAGAGAGGAGGAGGAGGAGTAGTAGAGAATAAATAGAGAGAGGAGGAGGAGTAGTAGAGAATAAATAGAGAGAGAGAGGAGGAGGAGGAGTAGAGAATAAATAGAGAGAGAGGGGAGCAGGGTCTGTATTTGCCGCGCGCCATTTTCCCATGATGCAATGCTCCCTCAGTCCGCCACAAACAAAAATCTGGTGTGAGAGATCGGGCGAGTTGTGTCGAAGAGAGAAGTGCAGGCTTCTTCTTCCTATTATTGTTGTCGGTGGTAGTGTTAAGCTTATTGTTTATCATCACGGTTGGTATATTTGCCTTCAGTTTCTCCATTCGAAGTGATAACCGTACTTATTTTGCTGTGTGTATCTTTTTGCGGGGTCGAAAAACGAAGATGGGATGCGAAGACGAGGTATTGAAGATTGGTAAAAAACTGGAGAAGATGATATCCAGTGGAACATCGGTAAGTAGGACGACCACCACAACACACGTTGATCGTGCACGCATTAATACATCTACCTATATCTCTACATAACTTTAACACCACACACACATATATACATCTAAGTGTGTGTGTTGGTAGTAAAGTTTGGCATTGCTTCATTCTGATCTCCACTTCTATGGACTGGGCGGCTGTCTTTCAACTATTTGCAACATTAATGAACAAAATTAGAAGAAGCAGCCCTAAAACTCTCTTCACCATCTTACTAATGAGTTGTAACTCTTTTCTTTTTTTTTTGTTTGCCTGTTTGTTTATTTAAAAGCAATTTTAATTAATTTGCAAATTGTTTCTAATCAACATCTAAAGTAATTCTATGTCTCTTGTCGTCTATCGTTCGTTTGTTGGACAGGGTTATTTATTTCAATTATTAATATGTTTGTTAAGCCCACCCCCTCTCTTTCTACCAAGCAAACAAAAAAGTGCTGTTTGTTTATCTCCAGATCGACCTGATCAAAGCCTTTCCATTTGTGACCATCTCTTTAATCTTTCTTTTTAATCGGACGTAGTCCTTTTTGGGACAACATAGTTCAATTTGTGCATGCTTTGAAGGTGATAGCATGATTTGAGGGAGATTTGGCTGCCATTTCCACCAGGTTAAGCGCCCACGTACTATGTCTTTCGATTCAGTGTAGTCCACCCATGTCACAGTTCGCAGTAACAATACAGCCCTAGTCTTTTCACAATGCCAAAACTCAAATTTTTTATACGATTTATCTGGGAAGAGAAACTCCACTTTAAATTATCCGAAGAAACACTGTATGATTGAAAAAAAAATTCCAGATAAATAAATACATCCCCCCTCGCCAAATTCCCTGTGGGTGGGGGTGTTACAAACTAAACCCTTTCCTCCCATTTTGTACTCCAGATCGCACCTTTTATTTTGTTTTAGGACGACCCATTAGAGCTGGTCTTATTTCCGTTTCACTTTTATTTTTGATGTTGCTTATTGCCAACAGCTTGGTCAGTTTTATTCAGAAATGTCTACGTTTTTCTGTCTTGTTTCTTTCTAATCCTTCTTTCTTTCTCTCATCTCCATGCTAGCAATAGAGCTGTACCGGAAGTGACGTAGCTAATGTTTAGATTCCACCCAACAACACCCGCCATAAAACTCCCTCAACCAACACAAATTGGAGCGGATCGATGGATCTCTTCTTTTATATTGTTGTTATTCGATAACTATTGATTGGTGTCTCACGTCAGTGTTGACAGAGCAACCCTATGGTCGAAAGACGTTCCTGTCGAGACCACTTCGTCTTTTATTCACAGTTATAATACCTAAGACTAGAAATGTCCGATATGATGGTAAAAAGAGAGAGAGAGAGACGGAGATAGATAAGTTTAGAAGTAAATTAATCATCCGGTCTTTAATAAACAAAGGGGAGAAAAAAAAATAGCAAATACAGTTTGCGTAAAGTTTAGACAAGTTGAATTCTTTCGTTTTTCTAATAAACTTCCTATTATTTGCACGACTGAAATCTTGGGTGTCCAGTTTGGATTCAGTGCAGGACGAGTTGAAACGCTCTTTGATTCACCTGTGCCATATTTGATGCTAGCAATAAGAACTTCTGTTTAGACGTAAAAAGTTTTTTTCTTTTCAGCTTGGTTTGTGTTAACGCTCATCGTTTGGGTTGTTTGCGGGCGCCTGGAAGTAGCAGACCAGACTTTTTTTCTTTTCAAGTACAGTTCCGCACTTTTGAACACCAAGATAGAAGTGGCTGTTTATATGTCACACTAGCTCGCTCGCATACATACACACAAGCTGTTTAATTTTGTAATTAGCTTAATTTTCGCCATCAGTGTCCTTGTGAAAGTTGTTATGGCTGTCGCAACACCTACCAAGTAAGGGTGACGATATGAAGTGAATTTCGAGTGTCTTAGGTCAGTTACAGTAAGGATAGAGCTTCTCTGTGTGTTCATAGAAGCTAGAATAGTTGTAGTAGTAATAGAAATGGCTTGGAACACGGCGTGTCCCTCTGTTGATTGTCCAAGCAGATTGCTGATTAAATCATTGCTAATCGTCCCGGTCCAGTATATTTCTTCCGGCCGGTGTCGCAAAAATATTTCAAGGTCTATTATCGAGAAACAACTAGAAAAAACATTCTATGGTTTGGAAGATTCAAAAACCTGTATGGAAAGGGAAAATGTGTTACGCTATTCGTTATTTGACTAATAAAACCCTCCACTATCACACCCCGTAGTGTATATATCGTAATTGTATGTTTTCAATTTCCTCCTTTAAAACAAAACGAAAAGCTATCGAATTTGCTATCTTTTCTCTGAACGTTACTTTTTCATCACAAGCAACATATGCCATCATTTTAATGTGTGCAGGTTTTCAAATACTTCTCTAATTTTTTTTAGCAATATGCGCGTGTTTATCTCTCTCTCTCTCTCTCTCTCTCTCTCTCTCTCTCTCTATATATATATATATATATATATATATATATATATATATATATATCATCATCATCGTTTAACGTCCGCTTTCCATGCTAGCATGGGTTGGACGATTTGACTGAGGACTGGTGAAACCGGATGGCAACACCAGGCTCCAGTCTGATTTGGCAGAGTTTCTACAGCTGGATGCCCTTCCTAACGCCAACCACTCAGAGAGTGTAGTGGGTGCTTTTACGTGTCACCCGCACGAAAACGGCCACGCTCGAAATGGTGTCTTTTATGTGCCACCCGCACAAGCCAGTCCAGGGGCACTGGCAACGATCTCGCTCGAAAATCCTACAGGAGCCAGTCAGGCGGTACTGGCAACGGCCACGCTCAAAATGGTGCATCTCATGTGCCACCCGCACAAGAACCAGTCCAGGGGCACTGGCAACGATCTTACTTGGCTTGCCGGGTCTTCTCACGCACAGCCCATTTCCAAAGGTCTCGGTCCGTAGTCATCGCCTCGTCTTGCCCACGGTGCCACACAGTGGAATTGAACCCAGAGCCATGTGGTTGGGAAGTACATGTTTTAAATCGCACACACACTCATGCATTCTTGCTTCCCTGGATAACGCATTTTGTAATGTTCTTTCCTAGAACAGTTCTCTGCTTATTAATTCTGATAATTTCTTTGAGCATCTCTCAGTTTCTAAGAATCACTCAACTTTAAAAAACACTAACAGTTCCGCTCTCAGGAAATACTTGAAATTGTAACGTATTGTTGTAGACTGGTCTACCCTGGACGACTTCATTACACATAATTATGAACAGTTATATCCTTCCCATGTTGTCTCTCAGAAGGTACCACTGTCAACCAGACGTCAGTGTTGTTTAGCCTTCATTGAATTAATGTGTTCAAAGACATTCCAACTGGAGTCCAGTTTCTTTTGCCTTTTCAATTAAGGGCTAGACTACTCAGTGCATCTTTCCTTTTCAAAAACATTACAATGCAATTTAAGAGCGATCTGGCTGCTATTTCTAACACATTGAGCAACCATGTAACATCTTATCTCAGCCTTGATATAACAAACCTGTGATCAAAGATGTTCTCCTTGTTATAATCCCATCCTTTCTGGCACAGTGTGTTTAGCAATATACTGTCTTCTTTCCCTCTCTTTTATTTGTTCAGACATTGGACTGCAGCCATGCTGTGAGGCACTACCACCTTGAAAGGTATAGTTGAACAAATTGCCCCTGCACATCACGTCTCATTATATTGTAATATTGAGAATGGCTGGGTTAACCCAACATAGCATAGACAAACAGGCATAAAAATGAACTATATATACACACACACCCGTGTGTATAGCTATAACTGTGCAGTCATAAATGTGTGTGTGGAAATTGTCTTTTCTGCTCCTCGTTTGAGATTGAATGACAAGAATAGTGTTGTCATATTCACATTTCAAGTGGACATAACATCCTACAGCTCTGCATTCTCAAAATAGAATGGGGAAAAAGGCAAACTTTTTTTTTTTTTTTTTTTGTCACAAGCTTCAATTATTTTGTCTTGTTCTTCATTTCTATAGCTACACACACACACATACATTTTACCTTTCTCTAAAACCATCATCGTCGTTTAATGTCCGTTTTCCATGCTGGAATGGGTTGGACGGTTCAACTGGGGACTAGCAAACCATGGAAGCAAGCCCACTCTTGATAAAAATTAGGGAGCCTGATGCATTGAGCAATTTGTCTTAACAAGAAGGATGATTTGTATTAGATGTGCTTGTTTTTGTTTGTTTATTGTTGTTGGCATCAGGCTGATCAATCGTTGCTCTCTTTTTTCCAACAGGACCATGCTGCTTCAGTAGACCTCCTCAAATCCTTACAGGATTTACCTATGACTCTAGATGTGCTCCAGGTGAGTCTCTTTCATTCCATTCACTAGACCAGCCTCTTTCGGTGTGTGAGGTTGGCATAGCCCATGTGGTTGAAAGTTTGTTTCACAATCAAATGGTTCTGGGTTCAGTCCCACTCCATAGCACTGTGGGCAGGCTAACCAATGACTTGAGCGTGAAATATGGTTGGTGAAGCCCATCACATATGCTATGTATATTTCTCATCATCTTTTCTTTGCTGGCATCGGTCGGTCCGAGTTTATCCAGACCAACTTTCTACAGCCAGATGTCCTTTCCGTTGCTCTTTCCAAATGAGGTAATGTTTCCGCATGGCCAGACATGTTTTTGCAAAGTATTGGAGTTGAATGGCATTCATTAACAACAGTCACTTGATGTAAAGGCAAAGACACATGAACACACACATTGGGCTTCTTTTAGTTTCCATCTACTAAATTCACTTAGTCAGCTGAGGGCTGGTGTAGAAGATACTTGCCAAAGGTGCCACACAGCCATGTCTGATACACGTGTGTGTGTGCATCACTTTACATCCTGAGATAACTGTTTAAAGGGATTGATAACAATTTGAAATAAGCCCTGGAGTTGATAATGATAGACTGGAACTTTTTATGATGGTGCCCCAGCATGGCCACAGTTCACTGATTGAATGAATAAAAGAATGCCTGAAAATGGTAGACACTGTAATGTGTGGTGGGGAAGGAGTGGCTAGGGTCCCTTTCTGTCACCAGTACCATTCTCTAAAGATGTAGTTCTACTTTTGCAGTTGATTTGAGAATTTTGTGCTGTGATTCAACCAAATATAAACCATTTTAGATACAGACTATCTGGCCGAGTAGTTCTTGACCATTTTAATACTCATGTCAGATCCAAAGCTGGGATTTTTTTAGGGGTTTACTCTCCAAAAAAGTGAAAACACAAATCATTTAAAGAAAAAATTATTGTACTTAGAGAGGGAAGATGGTGTGTGAGCTTGATTGATCATTAGTCATTAGTCTAGGAATAAAGAGTCATTGAAATCTGAAAGCTGTGAGATAATGCAGGATTAATTCAAAACATGTGAATAAATGCACATCAGATTTGACAGATTAACATGGATTCCAAAAATGGTTTAGACATTTAAACTGCATATTGGGAATACAACACAGGTGCCGTATTATAAAGTAAACATCACGTGTGATGATGCACTCATTGATGAATGCCAAAAGAGATTGGCTCACAAACTGTGGACTGCAGATTCATCCTCTTCATCATCATCATATGTCCACTTTACCGTGCTGGCATGGGTCAGAGGGAATTTGTTGAGGCAGATTTTCCACAGCCAGATAACCATTCCTGTTGCCAACCCTCTCTCCTATTTCCAAATAAGGTAATGTTTCCTTATAGCTGACATATTTCATATGGAAGAATGGAAATGAACACATCACTTGGAATGGCTCTGAAGCTCATTTAGCATCATCACAGGAAGTCAAGACAAGGCTACACACACATACCATGGGCTTCTTTTCAGTTTCTAAGAAATAATGATAAAAAAAATGTTGAAGCTGTCTCCTTCCCACATTACTGTAACACTGATGCCATCTATTTAGGATATTGCCAATGATAGGAAAGTGGAACCTTGTTGCAATCTCGATCACCAGATCCTGGGTTCAATTCCCAGGCTGGGCAGCATGTTGTGTTCTTGAGCAAAACACTCCATTTCACACCACTCCAGTGCTGTGTGGGGATCAGCATTTCCTCTGTGTTGTAAAAGACTACCGAAAGAGGTTCAGGTTGGACTTGTACTCTGACCTTGCAAACCCCTCAGCAGCCACAACTGTCCAAACTGACAGACCCATAGGTGGGAGGGTTGTCGCCTGCCATGATTAGTAAGGAATCAACAACAAATGGTAGGTGCAGCTGTTACGGGCGCATGCCCCCCCCCCCCCCCCATGCGATTGCTGCGATATCTTTGGTGCTTCTACCATTACAACTCAGCTGGTCCAAAGAAAGGGAATTTGGCAGTTTCATTCAAATGACATCAAAAAAAGAAGAGGAATTGAAGCGGATTTGTTTTCCTGTGAAAGTTTTGAAATGCAAACCATGGAAAATATCTTATTTAACAATAATTAAACAATAACGTTTATCGTCACCTCAACATGGCTGTTTCATAGTGATTTTTGACTGTTCCCTGATTTTGAATAATGACTTTCTAGAATCTGAGCTGGATTTTGAAGTTGACATCCACATTGATATTCAGAAATCTTCTCTGCTTCTTGTTAGAATCTCTGAAATCCTAAGAAGCTACAAGAGAAGATTTCTTTTCATCAGATTTGAAAAGGGGAAATATAATTATTGACTACAAAATTTATTGACAGTTAATTAAAAACCAACAGGATTTCTGGCAGTTGATTATAAAAGTTTATTTAAAATCACTTCAAATCCTCACTTAAAAGTTGAAATTTGAAGGAATTATGGTGAGAGGGTGCTGCTACGATATATTCAAATCTGCTGCCTCAAATTCTTTTGCTGTTTCTAACAACATATATGTTTGGACGTAGCTTTCTTGAATAGGTCAGTACAAAAACTATATATTGCAACACATTAGATGCTACACCAGGTAATGTGAATTCAATTATCCAGTATTAATGCCTTTTTGTTTTTTGTTTCATTTAATATCTTATTGAAAGAATGGTAGGGATTTTCTATAAAATATGGCATGGGCTCTGTAGGCATCAAGAAAGCTATTGTACTCCAAATTATCGAGAGATATTCACTGCTGCCCATCATTTTCCAGAAAACCAGAATTGGAATGACAGTAAATAACTTCCGTAAGTCCAGTAATGCCGATGAGGTGATCAGTCTGTCCAAGGCATTGATTAAAAGTTGGAAGAAACTCTTACCAGGAGAAAGCACAAATTCCAGTGAGTAACGACATTCCCTCTGCTGTTGTTCTTGTTCTTGTTCTTGTTGGTGTGAGCATTGTCATGCTGTTGTCTTGTTAAATATATGTGATTTCAGAATCTCTTAAATCGTTTCTTTTTTTTCTTTCTCCTCTTGTTTAACCTCCAGAATCATCATCATCATCATCACAGTCTTCTGCTAGAAGCAACAGTGTCAACAAAACAGATGAATCTTCACGTGACAGCACGGACAGTAATTCTCATGATGTCAACAAGAAAATGGAAGGTGATGCCAAAGGTGGCCAGTCTGGCACTAAACCAAATGACACAAGTGACCCTATACGTCTCAAATGCCGGGAGCTTCTCTTCAATGCTTTAAAAGTAGACAGTGAGTGGCATTTATTTGTTATTTCTGCTTCGTTCTATCACTCACTGGTGTGGCTGTGTGCTTAAGAGGCTTGCTTCCCAGCCACGTGTTCTCAGGTTCTGTCCCACTCTGTGGCACTTTGGGCTAGTGCTTTCTGCTATAGTTCCAGGCCAACCAACATTTTGTGAGTGGATTTGATAGATGGAAACTGTATGGAACCCACTGCATGTGCTTTAATCTTGACATTGCATGGTGGTTGTAAGCAAATGTTACCATCGTTCATGCAGTGTCCTTCATTTCCAGTCTTCTGTGGAAAACATGTCTGGCCATGGGGTAATATAACTTTGCTTTGAAACAAGTGAAGGAAGGGTATCCAGCCATAGAAAATCTGCCTCAATAAATTGTGTGACCCATCCAAGCATGAGAAAGTGGATGATATGATAATGAAATTCCACTGAGTTCGACTCTGCCTTTCAGCATTTTCGGAGTCGATTAAATAAGTACCAGTTACACACTGGGTTTGATGTAATCGACTTAACCCCTTTGTCTATCCTTGTTTGTCCCACTCTATGTTTAGCCCCCTGTGAGCAATAAATAAATTCCTGCTGCACTAATTGCTAAACTCTCCTTTATTTTCAGATCCCCCTCCTGGTGTCAAACCAATGCCTGAAATTGCTTCAGAAATTGAAGATTATATCCTTTAGATGTACCATTTCTTAAAACTTTTTGTACTCACTCATTTGCAAACGTTCTGTGCTCTCTCTCTCTCATATCATCTCTTCTGTGATGTCCAGTATATCTCTCTCTCTCTCTCTCTATCTCTCTCTCTCTCTCTCTATCTCTCTCTCTCTCTCTCTCTCTCTCTCTCTCTCATATCATCTCTTCTGTGATGTCCAGTATCTCTCTCTCTCTCTTTCTCTCTCTCTCTCTCTCTCTTTCTCTCTCTCTCTCTCTCTCTCTCCATCATTTTGTGTCTTTTATTACTTGATCTTCAATGTATTTCTTAACCGAATGTAACTATCTACCAAGAATTCCGAAACACTGACATGAAGTACAAAAATCGTGTTCGAAGTCGTGTGGCCAATCTAAAGGATCCGAAGAACCCTCAACTGCGGGAAAGTGTGTTGCAGGGCATCATCGACCCCTGTCGAATGGCTGGAATGACCGCTGAGGTAACAACACCTATTCCTTCTTCTAATTCTCCACAATCATTGCCTGTCTTATTTCTTGACTTTTCCAAATCATTTCTAAGTCATTTTAGCTTCTCCTCAACAAGAAACCTGTTCTTCTCCAGCCTTTTTTTTTTCTTTGTTTCTTCCATACTTTACCCTTCTCAACTCCTTATTCTCCTAGCATACAAGTTGGCCCCTAGTGCTGATGACATTAAAAAAAAACAAAAAAACACCAGTACACTCTGTGAAGTGATTGGCGTTAAGAACAGTATCCATCCCTAGAAGCTATGCCAGAGCAGACAGTGGAGCCGGGTGCAATCTTTGAGCCCATCAGACCCTCTCAAACCATCTCAGCATGAAACAAGGGCATTAGATGATGGTGAGAATTCCAAGAATTCTGCAGGTTGGACGACAGATCCTGTAACATGGAACATTCTTGATGTTTGGCATTATTAAAGTGCTCACATTGGGATAAAAAAAGAACAGCAAAACCATTGACAGTTTCATCAAGATACTATATTTACCTGTGTCTATGCATTATATATTTACCTGTCTATGCATTGCACCCTTAATATGCTGTTAAATCTTGCTGCAAAATATTTTTTTCCTCTCATAGTTTTAGTTTTGCTCTGTTTATAAGTCCCCCCCCCCCCAGTTTTTTTCTGAATTAATCAACCACAAGATAATAATACAACTCATACACAAGGAACTGCTGTATCTTTATTTGGTTGTGCAATCACTATACTGATTCAGCAACAGAACACTTTCTGTTCCAGTTGTATGTCGAATCCTCCCATCATCATCATCATCATCATCATCGCCTTCTTCTTCTCCTTTTTCTTCTTCTCCTTCTTCTTCTTCTTCTCCTTCTCCTTCTTCTCTTCTTTAGCTGTACAATTTCATGTCCATAATTTATCTGTCACATAGTTCTATCAGAATAGGTTTTTTTCTTTTTCTTCTACTATCGCTCATATTTGGTGTCCTATCTCGTTTCTTTATCTGCATTGAAAATAACCTCCATCTTAGCAGTGAATTGCATAACAACCTAGTTCTGAAATTGGATACTGTATGTTGTAGAGACTGGGTTTCTATATTCTGATGACAGACCCTGATAGGATCTTAAGTTTTGCTAAAAAAGACAACAGTTTCACATCTGAAAGATGTTTTTGTAATCAGATCTGCTTGGTCAGGTTTGAACAGAAGCTAATCTACAACATGGTATTGAAACAATATATGACCATTCCAAAGACAAATGTGGGTTGTGGGTTTCTTCCAAGAAACACAACAGAAGACTGGTGGATGTTCCCCAATGTCTAACCAAAAGTCAGATGTAGATTTTAACCTGAAAGTAAAAGCTTGTAAAAAAATTGTTCTAATTTTGGATTATGTCTGAGGAAGATGAAAGCTTTTGAGGTTTATTATCCAGCCTGATTGATTAAGAACAAAATTAATTGATACTTTGTTGTAAATTCAGATAATTATTTTGTGGATCTTTCTTCTCTCTTTCTCATTTGTTTCATTCAAGTTGAGACTACTTCCATTGACCAGTAATTCATATTTCGTTTACAACTCTAACTCAGAATAAATGTTTCTGTGCAGGAGATGGCCAGTGACGCTATGAAGTTATTGCGGAGCAAATTAACCAAAGAAGCCATTAATGAACATCAGATAGCTCAGACATCTGGAAGTGTCACTGATCTCATTAAATGTGGCAAGTGTAAGAAGACAAACTGTACATATAACCAGGTCTGTTGGAATTTTTATGCATTAATCGATGCCATAAAACTTGTCTTTCATCTTTGTTACTTGTTGGAATATTTCTCTATTTTATGGACTTCCACCTTCCATCCTCTTTTCATGTTATTTGTAACTTTGTACCAAACAGGTTTTATCTCCTCCTGTTCTGAGTTCATATCCTATTCAAGCTAAACTTGCCTAACATCTTTCTGGAGTCAATAAAAATATTACAGTTTACTACCAACACTACACTTGATACAATTAACACTTTTCCTGAAGGTGGTGTCCCAGCATGGCCATAGTCCAGTGATTGAAACCAGTAAAAGAATGTGAACAGACTGGAATTTCTGATTCCTCTTTCATGAGGTATAACTCTGACAGGAAATGGAACATTACAGAGACTGTGTGTCCGTGTGTCCGGTTATAAAAAATGAAATTTCATTTTGATGTGGTCTTCAAGAAGAAGTAATACAGTGACCCACTGATTCGTCCAATAGACACTTGTCATGGGGCTCTCATTTACTAATTGCAGTCCATCTATCCTCGTTTGTTCCTGATTCGTTCATTGCTGATCTGTGAGATCCAGTGAATAGAAAAAAAAGATATGAAGGCCTCTGGTCCTAACAAATGAGTGTATTTGCTTCAGGGAATGGTAGATATGATCAAGAAACCACAAGTGCATGGACGTAATTTATTTATTGCTGTGTTGTTGTTTTTTCTCAGAACCAGGGCAAGCCCCCCCCCCTCTCCTTGATAGACAAGGATTGATGTATGACCAGCTTTTCAACAATCAATATCCCATCTGTTTTCAAGGTGGTTTGCCACAAATTTGAAAGGCATTTAGCTGCTATGTCTTGCAAATGGGGCAACGATTGCTGCACTTCTTAACATCATAGAAAGTTGGTGCCAAGTTGGTGGGGGGGGTCTTGACAAGTACAGGGGAGAATGCAGTGTTGGGTCTTTGTTTTTTTTAATTTATTTGTCTGTTGTCAATCGTTTCAAGTAGTTTTCTGTTTCTTATACCCACTCTCTTTCCCTCTCTCTCTCTCTTTCTTTCTTTGAAGCCAAGTTTTGATGATGTCCCCCCTCCCTCTCTTTCAGGTACAGACAAGGAGTGCTGATGAACCAATGACCACATTTGTGTTGTGCAATGTATGTGGCCACAGATGGAAAGTAAGTACATCTCTTATTATTCGAAAATATAGGGGTATGGGTGGGGGTTGTGTCCATATCGGTGAACGGCCTGATTGCCCCGCCCCTCCTTCCAACACACCCAGGTAGTTGTGTGTAGGGATCCCTCAAATGTCTTCAAACAACCGACCCGTCAATGGAAGAAAAGTTGGGGGCTGCCACAAATAATGTTAGAGTGATTAAAAGCTAAGGCTGTTAGGATTGTAGGGGGTTAATGTGTGGATTCGATGGTTGTGTAGGAAAGACCGTCTCGGAAGCATGAAAAACACTCCATTGTTGGTCGTCAAGAGTTATTTCCCTTCCTTTACCTCTGTGTGAGTTGCGGCCTTAATTTAGTGCAAACTTTTTTTTCCTAGTTTTAGCTTTGTCTCGTGCACAGGTTGCACCTTTTTTTTTTTTTTTTTTTTTTTTTTTTTTTTGTCGAAGTCACGTATAACATACAGTATATGTTGTGATAAAGAACACTGAAATCTGTTCGAGATTTTTAATAACAAATCCCAAAATAGTTTGAAGCTTATTGTTCTCTCTCTCTCTCTTTTTTCTTTTTTTGACATCGAATATAATCCATTTATTAACTTGATCTGTGTTATTTTCTCTTTCTAGTTTTGTTGATGTTCCAGCCATAGAATTTTTTTCTTTCTCTGATCAGAGACCATAGACCGCTGCCACCGCCATCACCCACCACCACCACCACCACCATTATTATCATTAATTGTTATCATCCCTTTGCTGAAACTGGATGTCTTTAAAGAAAAGGAAGACAGGAAAGCTCTGATCAGTTAATGGTGGGATGAGTTTGTTCGTGTTTCCAGGGTTCTAAACACCAGAAAGCAACCGGAGAACTTGACATAAAACAAATTTTAAAAAATTGAAAAAAAAGGGAAAAAAATTTTAAAATGCACTCACTTTCCCCTTCCCCATCACTACAAACATGGTGAATTTTTAAAGAAACAAGAATTATGAAAGGATCGACCAAACTGAAGCTGGACCCTATCGTCCATCATTTTCCACTTCTTCCTCCTCCTTTCTCTCTATGGCTGTCGATTTGCTGCAGATCTGACCTTTCCACTCTCATTCAACCTCGCTCTCTCTCTCCCTTTTTTCCTCCTCTTAGGGCTCTGTCTTTCTTTTATCTGTTTGCCTCCCTTCTTCCTCTCTCTCTCTCTCTCTCTCACCCTGCTGTGTTTTTGTGTGTGTGTGTATTTATTATATGTCTGCATTTGTTGTTGCATTCATTGTATTTTGAATCTCTGTAAACATGTGTTTGTGATTGGTTTGATAATTGCCCAACCTGAAGTATAAATTCATTTTCACAATGTGTGTGTCTGTGTGTGCACATGTATACGCACACACACACACACACACCATTCTTCTCCATAATTGCTGAATTACCCAACATGATCCATAAATATATTTATATTCTCAGTACAGACATGTATGTATGTGGCTCCTGTCAACCATCCTACCCATGCATGCGTGCAAAGATTTCTCTATCACATTGTTGAAATATGTATGTATGTATATATATATAAAATGATAGGTTATTTCTGCTTTGAAACTGAATCTCTGGATATTATTTCAGTTTGAGGCTGGGTATTCATTGAACCAATTGTTCACAACCACACATATAAGCATTTCTAAAATCAAAAGAGGAATCTTGCTTCTTTGGGATCAGTTTTACAATTTAAATCCCTTTAAAGAAATGAGAAGACTATATATGTGTGTGTGTGTGTGTATATATATATATATATATATATATATATATATATATATATATATATATATATATGATCTTCACTTCATCATCCATATTTGCAAAGGTCAGGTGGAATTTGTTGAGGTAAATATTCTACAGCTTGATGCCTTTCCTATCACTTCCAAGCAAGGTATTATGCCCCCCCCCCCTTCGTGGCCAGGAAATGTTTCCACAGAAGAATCGGAACAAACGGCACTGCTTGATGGTGTGGATGCTTATTTACAACTCTCACGCAATGTTAAGACTGGGAGAGACACACACACGCACAAATATGCAAACAGCATGGAAGGTGGACGTTAGACAATGACCATACATATATATATATATATATATATATATATATACACACACACACGCACAATGGGCTTCTTTCAGTTTCCATCTGCTAAATCCACTTGGAAGGATTTGGTTGGTTTTGGGTTAGAGTTGAAGACATTAACCCGACATGCCATGCAGTGGGACTGAACCTGAATCCTTGAGGTTGGGAAGTGAGATATATATACACATATATACACACACTCACATAATTATATGCCATGCTTATTTTGGGCTGCAGTGATCTTGGTGAAAATCCAAGAGGTTGAGAGATGAGCATACAGTTTGGTGAAGGAATCTCTTCTCTCTGTCTCTCTCATTTTTGATACATTGCTGCCAACTGGTCGACTGGATTACAGTCCTGTAATCTACTGGTGGAGCTTTGCTGTGCGTCATCCCTCCCCCGCCTTTGTTTTTGATCCCAAGAATCCTTCAGATGATCACAGCTACACACACACGGTTTCTTGCATGTCAATACATATGTGCATTTATGTGTCCACATGCACTGGTTTTGTATACATGTCTATTGAATGTAAATCTCTGAGATAAGTTATTGTTGATGTGATTATCAGATCAAGACTCATTAATCTCGTCATCGTTTTAGAGATGAAAAAAAAAATGTTTTGTCATTGTCACCATTGCATCTCAGAAGACTTCCTACCAAAAATATATGTTCCAACACACACAATCATAGATATTTACTCGTGTCTGCAATTTTAAAATGAAATGTTTTGTTTTTCTTCCCTCTCATGCTCATTATTTAAATTTTCATCTCTCCAACTCACATATTCTCTCTTTCTCTCTCTCTCTTCCCCTGACACCTTTTCTGTCTCTTTCTCGCACAATATCACAAGCTTTGTTCCCTATTCTCATTTACAGCAACATCACTGATTGTTCACTGATTGTTCACCCACTTTCTACAAATGTGTCTTCTTTTATATCTCTCCACTGTTATCTATGTCTGTGTTATATACATGCACATAATGTATGTATAGTTATATACGTACATGTGTATATAAATGATATATATTGTATATGTATCATTATGGCAAAAGTGTAGAGAGAATGTGTGTGTGTGTGTGTGTATGTAAATGGAGACACATGGCCAAGTGGTTGGAGTGTTCTGCTTACAATCATGTCGAGTTCAAATTGTTGGACCTGGTGACATGTCCTTGAGCAAGGCTCTTCATTTCATGTTCTAGCCAGTCAAACAAGTGCCAGTCTCTCTCCCCTGCTGCCATATTCTCAATATACCACTGGTTCAAAAGGTAAAAGAGTCAAGGCTGTCTGTCTATGTCTACCTGTGACAGCATAAAAACCGGGTTCATGCTTCCGGGGATGTTCTTACACAAACTCTCTTTCTCTTTGTGTGTATATATTTAAACAGTTTTTTTTTTCTTTTCTGTCAAAGACCCTGTGTTTTTGTTGTCTTCATTTTAACCCCCAGATTCTCCTCCTCTCTTCCCCCCTCCCCCTGCTACTTCTGCTGCCTCCAGCTGCTTTGACCACCCTCCACCCCCCTACTGTTACCTTTTAACAAAGGTATGGGTTACAGGAACAAGCAGAAAAAAAGGAAGGCAGGAAAGAAAGGAATATTCTGTTGGATTTTAAAATAAACTTTGTTCACACTTCGACATTTCTTGTCTTGTTGTCATCTTTGCAGGAATTTCGGGGGGAGGGGTTCTTTTTCTTCCTTATTTTCTCATTGGACAGGGGCCATGCTGGGGGCAGGGTGTCAGCCAGAGTGATGACCCCTGCCCTGTCAGTACATTTATAAAATTTGATACTGTCAGTCTTTTACTGAACTGCTACATGACAGGGTTGTAAACAAACCAACATCAGATGTCAAATGGTGAGGGGAGCAAATATTGGATGTTAGGAAAAACTACTTAAAAAAAACACCAAAGGATAGAGGAAGTACATCCAACTGTAGAAACCTTGTCAAAACAACAGAAATGAAGTATATAACGACTGGATGGTCATGGCTGGGAGATCTTCCATCATGCAATGAAACAAGCAAAAGGAGTGAAAGTACATTGGATTATGTCTTCCTTGATACACTATGCCTAAAAAGAATAATAAAAGTCAAGTCACTTGATTGTGGGTTTGCTTGGAGAAAAGTGTCCCATTGATTCCGACCAGGGAAATGGGGAAACCCCAACCCACCCGACTCCCTGTTCTCACACCTGCCTCTCTACCTTTGCTGAAAGTAAATGAGTAAATCATGCATGTAATTTGATACAGGTTAGGGTTGGGGTCCCCGTATGAACAGATCTAATTGCCAAATCCTTTGAAACACACACACTCCCTTTTTTGCGGAAGTATTTGTGTAGGTTGGAGTCGGGCCAAACAGGTGTGGTGGGGAAGGGGGGAAGGAGTTCACCTCCTAATCAGAGATAATCACAGAGCTACAACTCCATGGTAACACCTGGTTGATATCCCTAATGATGAAGCTACACACACACACTTGACTGGTTATCCATCAGCTGATGAGGTTGTAGAGCTGCAAGCAGACACATTACACTTATTACTAAAAGCACCAGCATCTCCTACATACATGCATATATATAAACACAATGGCTATATATTTTATGCCAGCTGTCCAGTCCCCTCCCAGTACAAAAGACAGGCGTTAAATGAGTACGTATTTAATAGAAGGATGAAAGTGACTTCGAAGTTTCATCAGGCAATCAAACCCAAAACTTCAAAGTCATCATTATTCCCGCCTTGACTATCTGTCTGTCTGTCTGCCTGTATATCTATTTATCAGACAAGGTCAGAGCAGTACTGGAGGAATATTTTTCGTCATGGACAAGTGAATTTTGGAAGAGGGGGGGCCTTGCAAGTCTACCAGATCGATGGAAGAACATTGAAGAAAATAAAGAAGACTATATTTTAGATTAAAAAAAGAACTTTGTTTAACTTAATTTTGAAAAATAAAGGAAGTATAAATAAAAAACATTATTTGTGGGATGACCCAATATATATATATATATATACATCCTCATGAATGGATGAAACTGCTAAATAAAGAATTATCCAAAATTCTGACTGCCTCCTTTTTCTTAATATATGTATGGTGAAGGCAGATGGCTCAGTGGTTAGAGCCTCAGGCTTGTAATCACGAGGTAGTGAGTTCAATTCCTAGACCGGGCTGCATGTTGTGTTCTTGAGCAAGACATTTTATTTTACGTTACTCCAGTTCACTCAGCTGTAGAAATGAGTTACGATGTCACTGGTGCCAAGCTGTATCGGCTCCTTTGCCTTTCCCTTGGATAACATCGGTGGCATGGAGAGGAATTTACAAAAAAACAAACAAAACAAGACGAGGACGGGTGTGAAAACAACAAACAGATGTATTAGTTTAACGCTCGGGAAAGTGAGAAAGTCTTTTACGTTTCTTCGACAGAAAGGAAGAAAGAAATAAACAGAGAGAAAATAAAAAAAGGTTTAGTGGCTAGCGATCAACCATGGTGAATGCAGAACTGAGGTGGTCAGACAAGAGAGATATATACACATATATATATAGATAGATAGATACACAGACACACACACACACATATACATACATACATATATATATATATATATTTATATTTACCTATATATATAAATATATGTGTGTGTGTATATGATATCGTGATTAATGAGTGAGCAAAACAAGAGAGAATTGTAAAGATAAAATGACATGAAATCCCGTTATTTTAACATGCTACAAACCAACCCCAGCCCTACTCCAAGGCTGCTGGGGCCCTGGCTATAAGATATCTTGTTACATAAACCTTAAAAACGTACCCAGGAGGTTTCAGCTTACATAGTCGTTTTTGTTGTTGTTCTTGTTGCCTTCTGCTAAATAAGTCCTTCTCAAATGTCTATAACTCCACCACCACCACCCCGCTGCTGCTGCTGCCATTGGCACCTCCACCTCCACTGTTATCCCCCCACGCCAAGGAGTTTTACCTTCTCTTGTATGAATGAGTGAACAAGGGAGCTTCTATGCCAACACACAACCTGCTAGACATAGCAGCTACATCTCCCTCCTATTCAACCTCACAATCATCAAAAAGACACAGCTGGAAATGGAATGAACCTGGGACCTTTCCTGTGAAAGTATCTCTTTATGTTTCAAGTTCAAATCTCCCTGACGTTGACTTTTGTTCTTTCGGGGTTTATGAAATCAAGTACCAGTCACATACTAGGGTTGATGCAAGCAATTAGCACCCTCCCCCAAATTTAAGGTCTTGTGTGTAGCAGAAGGGATTACCACGGAGGCAGCTGGCAGTGGTGGTAAAAGTTGTTGTTGTGATTGTAATAGTAGAGGTGGCAGCCGCTGTGGTGGGTTTGGTTTGTCATCATCATCATCACAACCACCATCATTGTCACCATTTCACCCTCATCAGTGTGGTGACAATCAGTCTTTGTTTGCGGGGAAAGAAGAAGAATAAAGGATACAGAAAGAGCGTAAGTGGGTGGATCGTCAGTGTTTTCCTTCCTCGCCACCCCTAACCCCCCCCCCCCCCCTCCTCTTGCACCTACCCCACCGGAAGCCCTACTCTGGTCGACACTTGACACATTCAGTCACAGCAGAGACTGTAAAGAGTGGTTCAGAGTAGTTCTGTGCATTGCGGATGTATGCGTATATCACACACACACACACACACACACGCATGCAGTCACTTGAAGACATGTAACACACATTTCTAAATATGCCAAATATATTTTGAAGGCTGATCTCAAAACCTTACAAAAGATATGACAGAGGACCGAGATATGTGATGAATTGCTGTATTTGAGAAGACCCGACCACCACAACAGAATTGAGATCCTAAAACTAAGGTGCCATGTGAAAAATATTGGTCTGGGTGCCACATAAAAAGCACGCAGTACACTCTGTGGAGTGGCTGACATTAAGAAGGACATCCACCCATAAAAACCAAGCCAAAACAGACTATGGAACCCAGTGTGTCCCCTGGCCTTACCAGTTCCTGTCAATCTGTCCAACCCATGCCAGCATGGAAAACAGACGTCAAATAATGATGATCACATGGTAATAGTTGTTGCACCCACACACACACAGACAGATAAAACATGCAACTACTGATATTTATATATATGCATGTATTTATCTACATATATATACATATATGTGTGCATCTGTATGTATATGTATATATATATATAAGCAATTGTAGGGTGGAAGGTGTTTATAAGCCATTTAAGAAACACACAAAAATCAGTAGATTCACTTCAACATTTAAATTTAATTTGTCAAAATATTTTCGTCGCTTTGAGACGGCGACCTGTTCACTGACAAAATTCTGTGCTGCACGGAATTTTGTCAGTGAACAGGTCGCGGTCTCAAAGCGACAAAAATATTTTGGAAAATTAAATTTAAATGTTGAAGTGAATCTACCGGTTTTTGTGTGTTTTTAAATAGCTTATAAACACCTTCGACCCTGCAATTGTTTTTGTTTCAGCAGACGGTCTCAGATCAGGTCACTTGCTATGTCAGTACATCTCCATAATATATATATATATATATATATATATATATATATATATATATATATATATATATATATATATATATATATATATATATATATATGTATGTATATATATATATATATATATATATACATATATACATATACATATATATACATATATGAATGTATGTATGTGCGTATCTATGTATGTATATATATATATATATATATATATATATATATATATGTATGTGTGTGTGTGTGTATATATATTTGCATACACATACTCTTTCTCTCTCTCTCTCTCACACACACACACACATGTATACTGTGTGTATATTATTATATAAGCCCAGTATCTGACACCATTTCAACATATGGCATTTATCTGTGTCTACTGCAACCAATGTTCCAATTTGGTCGGTTGTAATACTTACCAGTAGCACACCCTGTTTCTGTAGCAAGACAAGGGTTTTGGCGCTAAAGTCTCTCCTGTAGAATGGATTGCAGCTGTTGAACAACTGACTGTTGGTTCTATAACAACACCAACAACTATTGGAAGTGGTCATCCAATTTGCTAGAAATAGCAGCCATGTTCTTTTTCAATCATGCACAACAGTGTTAGAAGATTAAGGACATGTTGAACGATTCAGCTGTGAATATAGAAACAGATGTGATGGTCATGGCTAGAACAGCTTCAAACATTAGTCTGTGCAGCCAGGGAAGAATTGGAGCTAAACAACAACAACAACAACATCGGTAAAAGTACTAAGATGCGGTCCGTTCAACAATTACAACCACCACCACCACAAATAACAAAATACATCACCACTACTACCACTACTACCATTGCTACCAACATCACTCGCGCACACCCACCACCACCACCACCACCTTATGAATTAACATAATACACCATAAACCATTGGAATTCAGTAATTCTATATAGACAGTCTCTAATGTTTCTGGTTTTGCTGTGAAACAATTTTGGAGGGAAAACTCGGGGGGGGGGGGGGTAACTGGAGGATAATGAGTTCAACTTTGTTGGATCTCATTAAGTTTGGTAATGTTAGAAACACTCTTGTTTTTCTCTGAAGAGGCAAACCCAGAACTTTTGAGGGGAAGAGGATCAGCAATAACATTAACCCCCAGTTCTTGACTGGTACTGCTACTACTACTACTACTACTACTTAATAATAATAATAATAATAATAACAACAACAACAACAACAATGATCTTTTCTACTATAGGCACAAGGCCTGGATTTTGTGGGAAGGGGGACAGTTGATCACATCATCCCCAGTACACAACTGGTATTTAATTTATCAATCCCAAAAGGATGAAAGGCATGGTTGACCTCAGTGGAATTTGAACTCAGAATGTAAAGACAGTGGTGTTTATCACCCTAGAAGTGCTTCTATTTCATTTTTGAATTTATTCATATGTATACCTTGTCCAGGTAAACCCACGCATAGTTTTCATGCTACATGCATATAAGTCATGGCCTGGCAACAGGATTCATCTCTGATCCTGTTCAGGTATGTAATGTTGATAAGCCCCCAAAATGGTGAAACATCAATGTCCAACACTCCTGGATGGGATTAGAGATGGATTGTTTCACCTGTCCATAACGTTCAGGTGTTTTAATAACCGGTGCTTTGAGAGAGTATTCTCCACTGCATCAAATCGCAAATACACAGAGCATAGGTAGGAGTGGTTGGAGACTTTTATATATTAATATCGTTCAGCTTGCTCGTCCTTGTACGACGTCGTTTTTTGGGCTTTTGGGCCATGGCCCTCTCTGAAGAAATCCATCAATGTCTCATTGTGTGTGTGTGTGTGTGTGTGTGTGTGCGTGTGCGTGCTTCTATCATGCAATATTCACAACACATCATCTGATGTTTTAAATTAGGCAATTGATGACAATTATCAAATTTACTAATTGCCAAACTTGTACTATCATACCCTCAGACAGTCTACCCTAGTTTGGAATTTACATACATACATACATACATATATTTATATGTGTGTGTGAGAGAGAGAGAGAGAGAGTATTAATTAGTTATGTTGGATGGTATGTTGCGTAATTTTCCTGAAATATTTTCACCTCCAAATGATTTACTGCCAGACAAACCCTATTCACTCCTCCACAATACGTTACATATTTGTAGGGCAACGAGCTGGCAGAACCATTAGCATGCTGGACAAAATACTTTGCAGTATGTAGTCCTTCTTTAGTGACAACCCCTATAATATGGCCAACACTGCCCACAAAAATATTGCGTGCTGTGTCCAGGGATCAGGGGTTTTACGTGTGTCATCTGTATAATAATGGTTGAAAGATGTCCTTCCTACAAGAAGCACAATTTGAGGGGAGGGGCTAAGTCAATTCCATCTACCCCAGAACTTGATTGATACTTATTTCATCGACCCTGAAGGATGACAGGCAAAGCTGACCTTGGCAGAATTTGAACTCAGAACATAAAGAAGGACTACATACTGCAAAGTATTTCGTCCAGCCTGCTAATGGTTCTGCCAGTTTCACTGCCCTACAAATAATCCTTTCTACTATGGTCAGAAGAAGGGCAGAGATTTTAGGAGAAGGGGTTAGTTGATGACATCAACCCCCAGCACTTGACTGGTGCCCCATTGAAACAGTTAACTCCCTGGTTGATCTATAAACATTCTTGGAACCAGTGAGCCCAAAGACTTGCTTGGCAGGAGTTCTTCTGACAAAGATCTCTCCCGCCCTCCACCTGCCTGGCACTGAGTTTCTACTTAACTAAGATGGTCTCACCATGAATAAGTGGATGTTTCATGTGGTAAGCTATTCGTGTGTGTGTGTGTGTGAACAAATGTGTATGTGGGAGTGAGCCTGTGTACTTGGGTGTATGAATGAATTTGTTTGTATGTATATATGTGTCTGTATATATTTGTGAATGTGTGAGTTTGTGTACATGGAGGTATTAATGTGTATGTATGCCTATGTGAGTGTGTGTGTTTATGTGTGTATTTGTGCATACAAGTGCGTGCGTGGGCGTGACTTACTGTGCATGTGAGTGTTGCTGTTGTTGTTGTTGTTGTTTCAGTCTTCTTGTTGAAAACAAACCATTAACAGCCTATTAATAAACACAACCCATCAACTGAAGTGGGTCGAGTCCACGAGGGGGGGGGGGCAGACTCTAGGTGGTCGCTCGACCTGCTAGAAATAGCAGTCACGTCGCCCTGATAAAAATTATGTATTTTTCCAAGTTAAATAGAAAAGGGACATGTTGAATACTACAGCCCTAGACGTCCTTAAAAATAGACGTGATGGTCACAACTGGAATGCCTTTCATAACAGTTCTGCCCAGTCAGGAGTGATTTAGGGTCACCAAACTATCTCCACTTCCACCTCCAACATCAACAACAACAATTGAAGTGGGTCTCTTCAAATAATAAAGCAGAAAGAGGGGGCATTAATGAACCCTGCCCCCTCACATAGCAAAATTACATCAACAACTGAGTAATAATAATAATAATAAATAAACCAATAAAGGAACGTCTACATGGTCACTAAACATGCTAGAAACAGCAGCCAAATCTCCCTCACATCAGAACCAAATGTCTTTTAAAATAAGGAAGAATCCATTGAATCATGAAGTGATAAGTCCATTGGGTGGAGGATTGGTAGAGTCAGTAGAGTGACACAGAGAGAGGGCTTGTGCTGTGGTGTTGTGCATGTTTATGGCCTGAGTTCAAATCTGGCAGCATTCAGTTGGCTTTTTAGCCTTCCAAGGTCAATGTTTTAAGTACCAGCTGAATACTGGAGATATTCTAATTTAAGACCATCTTGTGGTATATAAGAAATCTATACACACACACACACACACATACTCAGGTGTAGCTATGTACCTTCCAACTACATATTTTTGAGTTCAATTCCACTGCGTGCCACCTTTGGCATAATAACACCAGGCTAACCAAAACCTTTTGAGTAAATTTGAAAGACAGAAACTAAAAGAAGGCCATTGTGTGTGTGTGTGTGTGTGAAAAAGGGAAGGAGAGGTTACAATGATAAGCAATTTTTCTAAACTGATAAATGGTATTAGGTACCTGTAAATCTGGCAATCACTATGGTTACAGCTAACTGAAAGGTGGAAACACTCACAAAACTGATAATCCCATTTTTAATTCAACCCTCACACCCCACCCCTCCCTTATTGCTACAAGAGCTTAGTGTTGGAGTTGAAGATTGGGGTTGGCAGGGATTATCTCCTCACTCCATACACTATCCTCAGTTTAAATGATGTCGTACACCGGTTGGTTGGGTGGGGCTGGAGGTAAAAAGGGATGTGGAGGATTAAGGCAATGGGGGTGGAAACGGGGTGGAGGTGGCGGGGGGGGGGGAGACCAAATCATTTTGATATATTTTAAATACTTACATAATATAAAATATGAATTTTTCGTTGGTAGCATGTATCTGTATAGCGTGTATGTATATGTGCATGAATGTAAATAGGTATATGTGTATATATATACCTCTATGTGTATATATATACCTAAGTAGGTATATGTGTATATATATATATACCTCTCAACTGTTTCTTTATACTTGAGACTAAAGGACAGTTTTTATCCCCCACCACACCCTTCCAAAACTTCCATGCTTCCTGAAATTCACCAACAGCCCACCTGATGTGCCTCCACCTTTTTATTTATTTAAAAAGAATTTTTTATTAACGACCCATTTACTGGTCACTTCCTGTCCATTATTCCATGTACTTTTGGCTACTTTCACCTGTATTGTACCTGAGCATTGTATACAACATGATGATGATGATAATGATGATGATGATCATGATCATCATCATCATCATCATCCCCATCATCATCATTATTATTAATTAGCAGCAAACAGTCCTACCTATCATTGTCTAATGTAGTCTGGTATTGTTTTGTAACTGATTGGTGTTTGACAAGACCAAACAAAAACGAAAACGACCAATGTTATGGCTAGTATCCTCCTCCCCATCCCCACCTGATGGCTTAATTATCGTGGGAGGTGGAGGGACTGCCTTCTGGTGGTCATGGTGATGTTGTAGGGTAGGGATTGAGGTGAGACTGCCTGCTTTGATAGCATTGGTGGTAACTGTGGGGGTGAGGGGGGTGGAAGGGTTGGTTGTGTTTGGGATGGTGGTGGTGGTAGTAACAGTGGTACTAGAGGTGGTGGTGGCGATAGCGGCAATGGTGGTGGTAATGATGTTGGTGGCATTGGTGGTGGTGGTGGTGGTGTTAGGAGTGGATTAATGTTTGAAATAATTCTGGATATGGTTACAACGGGCAGCTACGATAATAGTGATGCTGCTGGTGATGACGATGACGATGACGACGACAATGATGTTGGTGGTGGTGATGATGATGCGAGTTTCAAAACTCTGTTCACCGATTCCAAGTCAGCACCAATCAACTCTCGCTGCCATGAGAATAGTAAACCCTGCCATAGATTGGACCTAATGAGAAGAGCTCACCTCTAAAGATGTTTACCTGGGCAGAGTGCCAGGTAACTAGGTAAGTCATCTGGGAGATAGATATAGTATGTAACCATGGTTACTTAATAACAAAAAAAAGAAGAGAACAAATGAATAAATATATAAAAATGAAACTTCAGTATGAGATTGTAAGGATCAGCATCTTCAAGGGTCAGCCCCTTTCTGCGTTTGATTTCATTGGTACATAAGGAGCACAATGCTACAAATCCCTGTAGATTTCTGGATCAAATGGTAAAATAAATTCTATGTAATGACTTGTATGTTTTTTATGCCATCACCTGTTAAAGAACGTGAAAGAATGTTTGAAAGCTCAAACATGCAGGTATGAAACAGTAACATGACCTTGGCAAAAGTATTAATAAGGGGTCACCCTTACTCAATAACATGAAGGGAGAAGGATTACTCAGTTTAAGGGTCAAAAATATAATAACATTACAACTGCCACCACCACCACCACCATCACCATCACCACCAGCATTGGAACAATACATTGCATGAACATCACCACCGCTGCTTCCACTACCACCAACATCACCACCACCACTATCATTACGATACATTACACACTAATTCATTAATTAAACTATCATGCACACACAAACACACACAAAGAACTGTCATTCAATAAAAGCCATGGTAGTTTATGGATCTTCCACTGCAATTCCATTGATTTCCCAGCAAATATTTTTTTAAAAAAGCACAACAACCATCTTTCCACCCCTCCATCCCTCCATCCCTCCATCCCTCCACCCCTCCATCCATCCCTCCATCCCTCCATCCATTTCAGTGAAATATGATGAATAAACGTACAAATCTATTGAAAGCCATCAGATTGAGTCATCAATGCAGCAATGAAAAATAACAAACAACATCAATAACGACAGCGAAATATAAAAACAGACGACAGTCGCTTAATCATCCGATTGATTCCAATACAACAACAACAACAAGAGGGAGAAAGCTGTGTCGTGCAACAGGAGGTGAGCAAAATGTCTTCTCTCTTTCTACAACAACAATGGATTTTTTAATCAGTTTGTGACATGTTCACCCCCCACCGCCACCACCACCTCTATCTCTCTTTAGCTTTCTTATCTTATTTCTTTCTTCCTCTCTCTCTCACACATACTTACATACATACATATACACATACATACACACATACACACACACACACATACATACATACACATGCATACATACACACATACATATGTACAAACATACATATCTTCAAATATTTATATTTGAGCATTTCTTTTGCAGTCCTATAAACCCTTTTGTTTCTATAATAAGAGACAAATATTATTCTTGTTGTATATATATATATATATACATGTATATATATATATATATATATATATATATATATATATATATATATATATATATATATATATACATATATATATATATATATATATATATATATATATATATATATACATGTATATAATATATATATATATATATATATATATATATATATATATATATATATGTATACATATATATATATATATATATATATATATATATATATATATATATACATGTATATAATATATATATATATATATATATATATATATATATATATATATATATGTATACATATATATATATATATATATATATATATATATATATATATATATATACATGTATATAATATATGTACATATATATATATATATATATATATATATATATATATATATATAATTAAATGAAAAAAAAGGAGAAAAAGAAGCAAGAAGTAAAAAAATAACAATGCAAGGATGTGGTACATGATACAAAGTATTAATAAGACGCTCAGGGAAGGAAAGATAGGTGCTTTATGTTTCGAGCAAAGCTCTTCTTCAGAAATAGGAGAGAGAGGAAAGTCCAAAGGGAAAGGAAGACAGAGGGGGGGGGGGAATCACCAGCAATCCACGTGTAGAGAATATTAGTCAGAATATTTCAGTAAAAGATCTTCTGAAGATAAAAACATATTTTGTGAATATGTTATATCTTTGCAGACAGAGTATTATCATTTTGGTTTAAACTTTTATAATTATCATCAAAACCATTCAGTGAAACAGTAAAAGGAAACTATCAGTAAAACAGCTGTCGTTTTTGACAGCTTGAATGACCTGATTAACCGTGCAGGTAACCAGCTCATATCCCACCTTACTGGATATCTTGAGCATCTCAGCTGTGATTCTGGATGGATCAGGAGCCAGTTTTCATGCTTTTGTCTTATCTATCATACTGCTATCCACTAGAATAGCTGGTCCCTTCGTTGGGCACACATGAGGGAGACTTCCTTTATCCCATTAATGTTCTACATTCAACAGTCTTGCATAATTACTTTTCCACATCTCTTTCTTGTCCATTGGAACCTGGTGCAGCCACTGGCTCTCCAGACCTCAGTCAAATCGTCCAACCCATGCCAGCATGGAAAACGGACGTTAATTGATGATGATGATGATGATAAGTATACCATTATCCATCTGTGCACACTTCTCTCCAACAATATCCTGATTCCCACTGACACAGTGTCTTAGCAACCTGGAACACTTCAAGTCTCTGATCATCACACTGTAGGACTTTGGCAAACCTCTTCCTTTCTGCTTCTACCCTTAGCTACATAAACCTCATGTCTAGCCCCCTCCCTTTTAGTTTTCTCATCTGATTCTCTGCTCCCTCCCCACTTTTCCAGTCTTTCCAGATCTGTCTCTTTTCTTTCATGGCCGTATCAGCATCACTGTTCCACTCTACCATGTGTCACCCTTGGTCTGGCTTTGCTCCAACCACAGATTTGGTCTGTTGCCCTTAATAGATTGTCCTGTAGGAACTTCCAGTTGTCATGTATATTGTATATATATATATATATATATATATATATATATATATATATATATATATATATATATATATATATATATATATATATATATACATATATATAGCCGTATACACGTGTGTATATACACACACATACATCAATATATATCACTCATATACTCTGTCTGTCTGTCTCTCTCTCATAAAAATGGTTTTCAGTCAGAATTTCCAACCATATGTATTTAGTTGTTTGATCAACCAAACTACATCCTCCTCATTGAATCAGCGTTTAAGTGGCTGAGTATTCCACAGACACGTGTACCCTTAATGGAATCTCAAATAGAATCAGCCTGTGTGAGCATTACTGGTACAATCCAGCCGACGAGCCTCAGTACAGTTTCCACAAGATGTGGATCAAGTCGAAGTTATAGAAAAAGACACGTAACGGAATCGAAACTAAGACTTTACGATCGTGAAGCGAACTTTACGATCGCGAAGCGAACTTTACGATCGCGAAGCGAACTTTACTACTCGGTCATCCTGTCCCTGCTGCCTCTCAATATAAATGTGACGAACTAAACTGGAACTTATATAAACACACTTTCTCTGGCACATCTATAATAGTCTGTCACATACATTCACGCTCTCCCATTCAAATACTCATTCACACATATTCTCTCTCTCTCTCTCTCACACACGCACATATTCGTCCACTCGTCCTCTCTCTCTCTCTCTCTCACACACGCACATATTCGTCCACTCGTCCTCTCTCTCTCTCTCTCTTCTCCTACATACTCTTATCATTTCTATTTCTGTCACAACTTATCTATCTGTCACACACACACACACACACACACACACACACACAGGGTGATTTGCGACTCTCTCTCTCACTCTTTCTTTTTCTCTTTCTGATTTTTCTTTTTTACTATTTCCCTTACTTCGGCTTTTTTTTTTTTACTAACGCGCACGCAAACACACACACATACATATACAAACACACACACATACATATACAAACACATACACAAATAGATAGATAGATAGTCAGATAGCGCTTCGCCGTTCAACTTCCCCTCTCTAGTTTTATACTTCTTTCTCTTTCCTTCCCTTACCATATCTATTTTTTTTCTTTCTCCTCTCTCTCTACTTTATTTCTCTCCTACTTCTCCCTCTCTCTCCCTTAACATCTTTCCTTTCCTTCCCTCTGAATCGTATTCACTCTCTTTCTCCTTCGCTTATTTCATCTCTCTCTCTCTCTCCCTTTCTCTGACTCCTCCCACTTCGCTTCTAACAGAAGACACTTGTACCCGATTTCGTTTCTGTTATCTTCTCCTCCCTCTCTCCTTATTCATATTCCTCTTACCTTTGCTCTAACTCCTCTTCCCATTGCTTCCTTCTGTCCTCATTTCTCTTTCCCTCACCTACCGTTTCCCCCTCCCTATATATATTCCTCCCTTTCTCTCTCTCTCATTCCTTCAGCTGCTCTTTCTGGCTTGTCAGCCAAAATAACCGCTAACTTCAACAGACTCCCGTCTTCGACCCTGTCTCTTACACATCCATAAAAGTCGGTCCTGGCCTTCTTTGGCTCCAATTCTCCTTCACCATTAGCAGCAATGTCCATTTCTTTCAGCCTCAGTCGGTCCCCACCCATGGACTTTTAGGTTCTACCTTTTCTTTCCCATTCGACAAGACAAGACTGGACAAGTAAAACGCGTGAGTATAGTGTTCTGTTTCTTTTACATTCAACCAGTGGGAAATCCTTTATTTACAAAGAAAACAGACTTTTGGTATTGATTTATTTCACTTCTCTTCTGTTATGGTAACCTTGCAGTTTCCCCTCAGTAAAACAATTCAAAGCCGCCCTCTGTCTCTGTCCATTTTCCTTCTGGGAAGATAAGAAAACTCTATCAATAAATGAAATACACACACACACGCATAATAATAATGATAGCGAGTAGGAAGTCAATAATAGATTAGATTACTTAAACGATGCTCCAACATGGCCTGAACCGTGGCGGTTAAAACGAAATACATTCACTGATGTTATTTTCAGTCCCTTCCAAACCGAACTAGGTCGAACACTGAAGACCAGTCTCTCTCTCTCTCTCTCTCTATATATATATATAGGCTATATGTGTATATATATATATATATACACACGTTTCTTTTTTTATTAATCGTTAAAAGTTACTCAAGGGCCGAGAGTTTCGTGCGTTGGCATTTACCAAACACACATGTAGGTATATTGCTAAATATATATGCCATGCCCACAAGTGTACCATGGCTATATACATATATATATATTGCTGAATATATCTATATTTTCTTGGTGTATGTAGGACTCTCAGCTCTGGGAAGGAAATGCTGCCGGTTTGGTTGATTCTACTTCCCCTCGTGTATGAACGGTACTCTGTATTTCACCCCCCCCCCCCCGGGGACCAGAGAGATGATGTGGAATTGAATTGAGGACACCGGTAGGTTGGTAGAATTCCGATGTCGTTTGAACACGGAACGTTTGCGATTCCAAGCCAAAACAACTACCGCGAAGCAACACTTTAATTCGACCGAACCCCCTTAATATGGTTTTAGCTTTAAACAATCGAGAGGGGGGGGGGAGACTGGCGTTGAAATACTTTCTTAATTTATGCTTCAACAGTACATTTACAACAATTGGAACGATACCAACATTGTGTGTGTGTGTATATGGTGTGTATATGTATATATATATATATATATATATATATATATATATATACACATCTTTCTTACCAGTTGCATAATGCCTGGGTAACTCTAGTCATTTTTTTTGCTCATCTTACGCAATTCACCCTTGGCTTGTGTGTGTGGTTCTCTTTTCGAAGTTGAAATGGTGTGTATAAATATATACACACACGCGATATTCAGGCCATGCTTGTTGCCGTCTTACATTCATAAATACGAGTTGGTATTTCAGACGATAAAATCCCCGTTTACGTTGTAATGGTTTCTACACTCCCTGCTGGTGCTAGTATTGTTCTTACCAACACCATTTGTCCTACAAATATATATATAATTCTGGCCATTATTATTATTATTATTATTATTATTATATCTGTCTTCACCATATTCATTGTTCGGCAGTTTTGTAAATCAACCGGAATTTCAATTGCTTTTATTGGAGTTATCTCCCTTGTTCGTGTTTTAGATTTTTAAGTATCTGGCGAGTTTTTGTCTACCAATGGCACAGATAATCTTAGTGAATCGATGTTTTTAAGTCGCTTTATAAACTAGTGTCACGCAGTTTCGTAATTGTCATGTAACAGTTGTCATGTTTGTTATGGAATCTGCTTATGATTGTCAAATATCTTTCGTCTCGAACGAAAATTTGAAATCCATTCAACCATAGTTATGGTCTACATTCGTCTCTACTTCCGATATTTTTATGTGCCATAAAGCAATAAATAGTTGGTGTGTGTACACACACACACACACACACACACACACACACACACACACACACGGGGCCTGTATTGCCTCTTGTATTGGAACAACTTTGACCTCAGCCTCCACATTATAAAAGATTGGAATATATCTTCGTACGAGGATATGATTTAGGCTGAGGTCAAAGTTGTTCCAATACAAAGGGGCAATGCAGGCCATTCTGTTGTTGGAGGTTCTACAGAAACGGGTCAAACCACCGTTGCTCCGGTTTATGCTCGAAGCTAGGACAATTTCCATCCACCTGCAAGACATTCACCTTATTTTAGTTAACCAAAATGATACTGGTAGAGTTATGGTTGGGATGTTAGGGGCCCCTGTTCCTAAACTCTGATTTCAAGACACATCTGTTGCCCGTGTACATGTCTTCTTTGGCAGTATTGTCCCATTTGTTCAAAACGAGTTGCTGCAGATGAATTGGAAGGTCCACCTTACAAAACCGAGAGGGCTCTGAATGTGCAGACCTCTGGATAGCCATTGTTATCTCGCCGGCTCTTATGTGCAGGCCATCCAGGACAAACATTAGCCAATGTGTCCTTTAAGACGGCAGGGTGTAGGTTTTTGATTGAGATTTGTTATTTCTGGCCAGTCGAATCCACGGTGTGTATTGATATGAAATAGTTGTTTGCTTTGTATAGTTTTTATATATCAGCGTTTCTCTCAACGGTAAAGGAGTTTTAATTCCCATCTCGGTCATCATCGAACGGGACACTGACCGACGGCGTTCTAACTATGGCCATCTTGTTTATTTGACTATATTATTGGACAATATGACCGCCTCTTTTAAAGGCGGTAGGACAATATAAGAAAGATTTGGTTACTATTTCTAGCGAAGAAAGCGTGGTTTGTTTAATCTCAGATTAACTTGGTGGTCAGAGCGGCCCAGTAGCCACCATCCTCATCTTTTTACTCTTTCAGATGATATCTGCAGGATTACAATATCCAGTGTGTCCTTCCCTTTTCGAGATGATTGCGTGTAGTCTGGTGGTATTTGGTCGCTGTTTCTAGTAATTCGAGGAGCCACATAGAAGCCCGTTGTCTGTTTTAGTGACTTCAATTTCAAATGCTTTCTCTGGTCCTCACCGTGTGTGTATGGATGTGTATTATGTATATATGAAGGCGCCTGGCGGTTAGGATGCGATCGCTAGATCATGGGTTCCATCCCCGGACCAGGCAGTGAGTTATGTTCTTAAGCAAGACACTTCATTTCACGTTGCTCTGCAGGCTGGAGAGTGACAGAATCTGTCATTGAAAGACACGTTAAGTTTTTAGAACTTGGCTTCTTTTCGTTAGTGATTAACTTTGGGAGTCCAGTAGATTTATTTGTTAAACTAACGTGTGATGGGGGTGGGAGTGGGGTGAGCTAGTAAAGTAACACGGCCGTTACTCTCTCTAGCTTACATTGTGTGATTGAATGGTACCGGATTCTCTTTCTGAGGACCTAGGGATTGTTTCAAACAGTGGCTGTATTACTAATTGCTCAGGTATGATTAAGTCGTTGTAATATGTGTGTGAACATATGCTGCATATGCACATCATGTGTGTATGGATGTATTTGTACATGTCTTTCCCGGCGAGCATTCCTTTCTCGAAGTGAAGCGGTTCCGAAAAGGTATCGCAACACGCACGCATATGCTCTGCTCACCCCCCCCCCCCCCCGTTGGTGTTTGTTATTCTAAGTTTCTGAAATGGATATGATGTTCTGTATAAGTGGGTGCTTCTTGTCTGTCATCTGGGACCGTCTCCTCTCACCTTTTCTATAACTACCACCTTTCCTGTATTACCACCACTACTCGATTTCTATATTCCTCTGGTCCATCACCATCGTCTCCTCTGTAAATCACACCGACTCCGTCTTCCCTCTCTAACATCATCTTTATTAACCACCACCACCAGAGAGATCCAGCCTCGTTTCCATGTTGTTTGTAAACAAACTGTTGCAAGGATTCTGAACAGGTTAAGGCAGGCGCGCGCACGCACATATCTCCTGTGCAGGTAAGATATATTGTACAGGTATTGCCTATTGGTGTGTGTGTTTATATAATTTTTATTGCTTTGCCAAATTCTACAACGCTGTTGTCATGATTATGGTTGCGCTAGAGAATTAATCTTTCTTGTGGCTTCTTACTTTCAAGTAATTCATTGTCTGTTTATTAGAGGTGGTGGTGGTGGTAGCAGCTTAATGCTTTGAAATACCGCATTGTGTGTTAATAGCGGTAGTAGTAGCAGTGGTGGTGCTGCTGTTAGTAATTCTGTTGCCAGATACCAGAACTCTGCTGGCAGTTTATAGGTTTCGCTGTAACCTTAGTTAACTTTCTTCTGTGTACGATTTTGGATATCATAGGTAGGTAACATTGAATGTTTTATATATAAATACCTGACTGTCTGAGAGTGTGGGATGAGGGAACTTGTGTGTAACTTGTTGAATATTATAACAGGCATATTTATTCTCCGCTCGTGAAGTGTCTAAAACTTCTCACAAAATGGAGCTTGGTGGTGTTCGATTGCGCCTCGTTACATTTCGAGCTCAAATCCCGTTGAGGTCGACTTTTTGTTCTTCCAGAGTCTAGAAATTAAATATCGATCTGGTACTTGAATCATTGTAAGGCCTTGTTTCAGTTAGAAATTCTTGTTGTCGTTGTGAGGGTGGTGGATGGCAGTAGTGTACCGAACTAAAAGTTTTGCAGTATTTGGTTACGCTCCGAGTTCAAATTCCGCCAAGGTCAATTTCGGTTTTCGTCCTTCCAATAGTAATTAGTACAGACAGTTGACAATATCACCTCTTCCTCTCCCTCCCCTATATTAGATGTCAATGTAATATGTACCACGCTAAGAAAAAGAAAATGCATCAGTACTGGCAGTGGGGGACCAATTTGTTTGTAAACCCTTCTGAGTGGTGCCCCAGCATGGTCACAGTCGATTGACTGCAACTAGTAAAAGATAACAGATACATAAACGGTCGTATGGAAAGTCATAACATTTCATAAATTTTTGTTAATCTTGTAAATAGGTGATGGGTTGTGGAAGCTGCAAACGTCTGCACTTTCCTCTCCAACACAATCGCATTCGGCGACGGAACAGTTTCTTATACAATCCTGTGTGTGTGTGTGTGTGTGTGTGTGTGTGTGTGTGTTGCAGCTGCTGAGATGGAATTGTATAAAGATGTAAGAATTGCTGACCTACACAAATTTCCAACCTAAACAAAGAGCATCCTGCATGATGTCAATGTGTGTAGAGAGTTGTCTCACAAATGTGATATCATCATCATCACCTTTTAGAGGAAGATAATAACAAGAAAAACAAATTCGTTTCTCTTTGCAACTTAAAGATAAAAACTATTTCTAGGGATGTTGCAGATATCAAAATGGAATGCAAAGGCGGTAACTCCATTATCAGCTGAATCCAAAGTTTTAAGAAAATATTGTGTGTGTGTTCCTCACTTCTTAGAACTGGTTGAATGAGACTGGTTGTATTCTACAGCCAGATCCTCTTCCTGGTGGCAGCCTAATCCTTGGTTTCAAAGTAAAGTGTTTATTGTTGCACAGGGTTTTCCATATCTAAAAATGGAATTTGTGGGAAGGATAAAGAACACAGACTTCACAGCTGACAAAACGATGTCAATGTGGGCAGACGCACAGCAGGCTTCCATACAGTTTCTACTTATCAAATTTCACTGGCAAGACATTGGTCGACTTGTGACTATAGTAGAAAGCACTTGACCCCATGGCAGGACCGAACCAGAGACTATGTGGTTGTGAAGCGAATTTCTTTGAACTTCTTGATCAGTTATGTCTGTCAATTTAACTTGAAAACTTTTGGTTGCAAAGTGAATTTCTTAATCCAGTACTAACACACACACACCACATTGTGTGATATCAGTAGTATGAAAACTTGTTACAACAAAAGGTGTGTGTGTGTGTGTATATATATATATATATATATATATATATATATATATATATATATATATATATATAGTGTGTGTGTATATATGTATGTATGTATATATATATCTATATATATATATAAAATTATATATTTATTATCTCAGCTACAGAAGCGGTATTGTAAAACTAGAATCAGCAGTGTTCCACATTCCCAGCTAAAGCTAATTAGCTGTTGTAGTAGTAGTAGTAGTAGTAGTAGTGGCATTAAATGGCAAGCAAATCTCTGTAAAATGATTCCATGTTAAATACACACCCTGACAAACATTCCACATGTAGCTGGGCAAAACATTTATATAATTGTGTCTCCATTATATTCCAGTCTACACTAATATAATTGGTGAAATATTATCATGTTCGTTGTGGGGTGTTGGTTTTTCTTGCCCTGGGGCCGGCCATGATCCAGCAGGGATGTGGTCAAAGATATTCCCACCATTTTTCCTTTAATGTTTAGAACTACAGTGTGATTAAAGGAAGATCTGGCTGTCATATCTAGCAATTTGAGTCACCATATAAATACTCGTTCATTAATTTATTTTGTAGTGTGTGTGTGAGGCCTCTTCTACTCCATTCCCAAGCTGACCAAAGCCTTATGATTGAATTGATTAATGGAAACTGAAAGAAGCTTCTCATGAATACGTGTGCCTGTTTGTATCTCTTTCTCTTGACATTGTGCATTGGTTGTAAAACAAGCATGACCATTATCCAAGTTATGTCCTTCATTTCCAATGTTCTGTGGGGGGGGGGGGAACAGGTGAGGGTTGGTGACAGGAAGGGTACCTGGCTGTAGAAGATCTGCATCACCAAATTCCATCTGATAGATGCAAATATGGAAAAGTTGACATTAAAATGTTATGGAAGCTCATCCATTTAGAAAGCTCTGCTTTACTGACTTAAGAATATGTTGTGAAGATCAATCCTGATTGAGCTGACTTATGATTAAAGATATTCCATATTTTCTCAAGACACATTACTTTGAAGATCATATTTATTCAGTGTGTATCTTTTAAGATAGTCTGATGTTTCACAAAAATTGGCTGCTATTTCTAGCCGCTGGAGTGACCACATACAGGCATCTATTTTTGGTTCCTGTCTATGTCTACATGTGTATTGGACCTGACAAACCTTCATTTAAAGTTCCTCTCTTCTTTATTCCCTCATCTATTTCCCTAAACAATTTACCTCATTATTGCCACCACCACCACCACCACCTCCTCTCTCTTCTCATTCAACCCTAATTTACTACAGTAATATATTCTCTTTTCCTCGTTGCTCCTTCTTTTCTCTTTCTCTCTTTCTCTCTCTCTCTCTCTCTCTCTCTCTCTCTCTCTCTCAGTTTTTGGGTGGCTTTTTTCTTTTTTTACCATACTATGGAAAGGTCAAAGCATTTACAGCAACTCCTCCCCCCTCCCTACATCAAAAGCCTGCTTTTAAAAAGGTTGTTTCTTAAAAGCCACCGTTTAACTTACCAAAAAAAAAAAGCCCAAGTTCTTGTTGGTGCTTATTCAATTGTGGCAGCTCTGTTGTTGAACTAAAAGACTGGTTCGTTAGAATTACTTGTCCCACATTACTAGCAAAGGGCAACCTGTAATTATGCCAGGCACAGTCATCACCCTTTGAGGTATTTTCAAAATACCCACATAGCCAGGGGTTGTTTTACTGAACTGTTAGGTGATAGGGATGTAAATAAACCAACGCTGGTTGTCAAGCAGTTGGATGGAGGGGACACACACACACACATGAGCTTCCACACAGTTTCTGTTTACCAAATCCACTTGGCTGATGTGGGGGCTGTAATAGAAGACACTTGTGCAAGGTGTTCTGTAGTGGGATTGAACCCCAAGACCTCATGGTTGCAAAGGAAGCTTCATAACTGGACCCACCTGGCTTGTGACTCTGTTATGAGTTCGTATGTCATGGTGAGAAGAGGCCCCTATTTGTGTTGCTGTGAGGAATGATTAATCTCTGAAATGTCACAATTTGGTCTCAGATGAAAAACAGGAAGAAGTTATTTTATTCTTTGCCAAACTTGGATGACATTTCAAGTGAAAGATGTCAATCATCTTTCCACTCAACTGACACGTATGTTTGTTTCATAAGTCAACCACAGATTATACTAAAAGTTATTTTGGCAGCCAATGTAGAGGTGCATGGCTTAGTGGTTACGGTGTTGGATTCATTTATCATAAGATTGTGGTTTACTCAAATCAATCCTGGTACTTATTTCATTAGTCTTCTTTGCTGAACTGCTAAGTCACAGGGATGTGAATAAATCAACACTGGTTGTCAAGCAGTGGGTAGGGCTCACACACACACACACACGATATGCTTCTCTACAGTTTCATCTACCAAATTCATTCACAAGGCATTAGCCAGCCCAGGGCCATGGTACATGGCCAGACAGTTGCCCAAGGTGCTGTGCAATGGAATTGAACCCAAAACCTCGTGTTAGCAAAGCAAGCTTCTTAATTCCCCTGCCATTTCTGTTCTTATTTGCATTGGAATGTTTCCTGGATAATTCTGGCTGATGCTGTTTATTTTCCTGTTCGTTTCCTCTCCATATTAGTCATTCATTGTACACCTATCACCTGTGTCTGCAGCTAATTATTTCACCTGTTTACTCACATTATTATTCCACTGAATCATTTGTCTTGTCATTGTCTCTGATAACATTGTTCGTCCAATTAAATATTTTAAACTTTTAATTACTCGAGTGGTGGTGGGGGATTCGTTACTAAGTGATTAATGAATAAAACTCCATGTAAGCTAGAGTGGTAAGCTGTACTTACCCCCATGGTACCTGTCTACGGCTAGATGGACTGAACTAGAGCCAATACTTAATGTTTTGTTGGTTACCCTCTAGTCACATCAGTTCAACAAACTGATTATAGCTACTCCAGAAATTCCAGCCATGGCCCCTTTTCAGACTGTATCACTAGAACTATATTGTCTGTTGCATGCTTCCTTATACAAAGGTATGTGTTGAGAGATTTGGTTGCTATTTCTAGCATTTGGAGCAACCCTGTAGAAGCTCCTCATTGGCTACTGATCACCAAGTTGAAAGGGATTGGTGTTACCTGATCATCTATGATAGATTGGCATTTTATCCAGGTGAGCAGATTCGTTAGATGGATATATCTCTGAGCTGCTTAGAGGACAAGAATAGTGACCACACGTGGGTGCCACATGTGTACGTACTGAACCTGTGTATGAGATGGGGTTGTGCCACACTGTCTAGCAAATTCCACTGTAATGGTGTGAGTCGGCCCAAGGCTTGAAGGTATTGCACAAAGGAATTGAACCCAAGATCAAACGGTTGTGCAACAATCTTGTTACCCCACACAACCACACCTGTGCACAGGTGAATGCAGTTAATGCTTAACTGCTGTTTTTTTTCTTTCTGTTTTTGTTTGTAGGATGGATTCCTTGTATGGGAACAATGTCTGCTCTAAGGTTCTCTATGATAAACCCTTTTCGAATTGCAGCATGTTGTCGGACAGCTACCTTGACATGTACCCTTACAGCTATCCCTACAGCAGCAGCGTCTGTAACCAGGAGAACGTTGAAGACTGTATTATACACTTGAACAAGGTAACTGTTTTCACTTTGCTTTCATTGTTTGTGTGTGTGTCTGTCTGTGTTATTTGTGTAAGTTGAGAAATAAGATGAACATGTCCCATGCAATATCCTAGAAATGGCTGAAATGGTTGGAAAACTCTGACCTGTTTTAGTGGTGAAGATGATGATGGTCAAGCCCCAGGTCAGACTTGATCGGGCAGGCTTACTTTCCTTTAATACATTAAGGCAGTGGTTTTCAATGGGGGCCCGAAGAAGATTTTGTTAAAACTTATGAGCAATAAATTGGTTACACTTGTACAATACACAATGTTTCATTTTTTTTGTATACAATGTTCTACTTGTAGCCGATTGTTAGGGTTTTATAAACGATGTTGTTTCAACCCAGGGTTGCCGTCAACCCTGCCCCCAACGCCATGCCTCCCACCCATCTGCATTGGGTTCAGAATAAGTCTTTCATATACGTCCGTAAGTTGTGTGTGGCTGCTGGGGAAATGGAAACAATGTCAGGCATTGATGGATATTATTAGAGGTGATGGGGCACGGGGTGTGGCGTTATTTCAAGTTAATGGTGTCTTGGTGCTGTCTTTAATATATCAACCACAAAGTTACAGTTGTAAAAGAAATTGTTTTGGTTATGAATGGCGGGGGGGGGGGGGAAGCAGTGGCTTGTGTCAGTGGTGACTGTTTGTGTGTGTATAAAGATGCGTTTATATGTATGGAAGCAAATTTTTCAGCACCTAATTAGTGTGTGTTGTTTAGTCTCTGGTCAATCTTGACTGACCAAAATCCATTATCTGAGGAATGAGCACCTCTATCCTTATCTTGGGTATTGCATACCTAGGACTATGTTATTTAATGTATCCCTTCCTTCAGGGCCCAGGTTGAGTGATTATGGAGGGACTAGTCCTCCACACACACAACACCCTCTTGTCTCAAGGTCTGTAGACCAGATCTGCCCTAATCTGGATTAGTTTAACCAAACAATTTCATTGATCTCTTGCCTTGGTGGATGTATGTCTACATGTTAAAAATTGTAGTTTGTGTGTGTGTGTGTTTACTTCTCAGCTGTAATGTAATTGATGTGACATTGTTTCTCGTTAAATAATACCATATTTGATGGCATATAAGACTCATCTTTCTCCCCCCCACCCCCAAGATCTCAAAAGAATCCTCATGGGCCCAATATGCCAAGTTGATCTCCCCCGCACCTCTACCCAATGAGCTTTAACGCTTTATAAACTGTTTTTCTTGACTGTGTGTCTAATATGTGTGTGTGCCATTGAATATGGATCATTGTTGAAATCTTGCTAATGTTGTCTTCCATGTTCTTTCGCCTTCCCCGCTGTCAGCTGCTACAGAATATGTGTCTACCAACGATAAGCAATATGTCCAACATCACCGTCCCTCTCGTGAACATCACTTTTGATTTACTTAAACGCATTCAACAGGACACAAAGTTTCGAGAGGAACTGGAATCAAAGTAAGTTAGCAATTGCTTTTGCTGTTATTTAACCCAAGGTCTGTGTTTCTCAAATAACCAGTGCAGATATCCACAGCGCCTCTGTCTTTAAAAAGACAATATGATTTGAGAAAAATTTAACTGCTGTTTCTAGCATGTTGAGAGATCACATAAAGGCTCTTTCATCAATTTTGTTTTCATTTTTATTATTGAATTTTGTTTTCAGTTGTTACTGATTTCACTTTGTCCCAAATGACCCTCTGCCCTTGTTTTTCAGAACATCTCGTATAATAACCGACTATGAACGCTTACAAACCTCACAGATGCGACTCAAAGACGATATTGAAAAGCTAGAACGGGAAATTGCAATTCGACAAGGAAAAGAAAAAGAACTTGCTACCAAAAACCGTTCTCTCTGTTCTTCCATTAAAGCTGAGAAGGATGAGGTAAGCAAAACGATTTTTACATCCATCATCCCTTTTATTAGCCTTGTCCAAATTGTTGACTGGATTGCATCCATCACCTGTTTTCTTTACCAATTATTGCTTGTAGGGTCTTGCAGGTAGAACCCTCTGGCACCTCCTCCATAGCATCCTATCAGAAGCAACTATCATTAGACTTTCCATCTGGATTCCCAAATCTGGCCAAATAAAAACTATGGATACTATCCAACATTTTCATTCTTGGTCTGCCCCTGGATCTCCTGGTGGTGGGGTCAGCTTGAAGAATTTCTCTTGTGATTCCTTCCTGTAACATTCTAATCACATACTAAATAGTAGTGGCTCAACTTAGAATCTCAAGAATGTGAATTTGCTGGTGAGGGTCATAATGAACCCAGTTTATCTTCTGCTAATCGGTGCCTTCATACCTGTCTGTTCTCTTTCTTGCTCCCCAGGTGAAACGACTGAACTCTACAATTAACCACAGGGAACTCCAGTACCGACATGACTCTAAGAAGAATGAACGGGAGATGAATCGGTTGAAGGAGAAGTTGAGTCAGGTTCTCATGGAGAAATCTCATAAAATACTTGGTGAGTTTCCTTTAAGTGACATGTTGTTTAGTCCAGGTCAGCTAGATGCTCTTCCTGCCACCAATCCTCTCCTGTTTCCAAGCAATGGAATATTTTCCCTATGCTTGAACATGTTTACACAAAAGATTGCAAATAAACACCTCCCCTTATATATTAGGGATGCTTGTTTACAATTAGTGCATAATGTCAAGACAAGGAGATGCACATGCATGCACACAACGGGCTTCTTTCCAGTTTCTATCAAACAGATTTACTCAAAGCTTTGGTTGACCTGGGACTATTGTAGAAAACACTTGCCTAAGGTACCAGACATTGGGATTGAACCCAGAACCATGTAGTTTTAAGGTAAACTTCTTAACCACATAACCACACTTATATCTTTTAAAAATAATAATTTCTAATTTGAATGCAAGAAAGAATTTTTGCATAATTATCTTTTTAGTAATTAATGTTATTAAAATGTTTATTAATGATGCAATGTCTTCACCACCTACAGCGTTGGGTCATCACTCTCTCTCTATCTCTTTCTCTCTCTCCCCCTATCTCTTTCTCTCTCCCTCTCCCTCAGACAGTCCCTTGTCTGAAAGAATGGTTGGCATTGCTAAAATTTTGAAGGAAAGACCAAGTTTTTGTTAGACATTTGTTTTGAATTTTTTTTTCAAGCTTGTTGTTTCTGTTGTAGGTCCTGAGATTCTGAATGCCTTACCAAAAACTGACGGCAAAAGGGCCACATGGAAAACCAATTCAAAGTAAGAGGAATCCTTTGTACATCTATTTTCTCCCATTTTGTATCGGAGCATTTTATAATCTCTCTTTGTTGTCTGAAATATTTCTTTAACCATTATTTTTGTCTTCTTTTATTCTTCCAGTCAAGTTGAAGAATTCTACAGCATGATGCTGAGAGATTATGAAAAGAAGTTGAAGAGCCTTCATGCAGAGAACCACGACTTGGAGAACTTCATAGAAAAGATTGTACAGACTTTAGAGTCCCTGGTCGAGCAATTTAAATTTAAACTCAACTCTGTGGTTTGTTTCTTTCTTCATCTCTTGTTTTCATTTAATTTCACAATCTCCTCTCCAGTATTCCAATGTTATGTCCTCTTTTTCTCCCTCATTGGTCTATGGCTATGCTGGAGCTCTCCTTTGAAGGGTTTTAGTTGAACAAATCAGCTCTGGTACTTGTTCTGTTGGTTTCATTTGCTAATATATATATATATATATATATATATATACGCATACATACACACACAGTGTAAGGAATATCTTCTGTAAGAAGTGAAACCAGTTTGAAATTATGTACTTTGATGTATTCTTGCAGTTATGGACTTTGATGAGTTTAATGCATTCTGAAGTAATTTAACTGTAATTATGTACTTTGGAATTAATTGACAGCAATATAAAAGGGAAGAACTCTTATACTTATATAACAAGTCTTGGGCCACCAGTGTTGCCAGCTTTATATTCCAACACCCACCCACCTCCTACTTTCAACGTTACCATAGTGATGTTCCCCATCACCACAACTTGAGTCAATGAGGAAGTCTCCATATGTTTATTTGACTTGCTAAAAATAGTAGCCAAGTTCCATCAAATCATATCCTACAAGATTAAAAAAGGACACTCTGGGTTCTCTGCATGTAGAAAAAAAATGGGATGGTCATGGCTGGAATGACTCACTGCAACAACCACCACCACCTGTATACATCTGTATCACTCTGTTTTGTGTTCCTTTCAGATGCATGTTGTAAACGAAGTAGATTCTGAAAGTGATGCAGAAGAGATGGACGTGGCTGAAGGCAAGAGTTCTTTCAACCCAAGTGAAAGTGGATGTAAGTATAAAGAGGCTGCCATTCAATTTCCAATGAACTTAAATGTAGTTATTGTTATTTCATCTGTCGCTTCGCTCTGAGTTCCAATTCCGCTGACTTCCAACCATGCCTCCCTCCCCAAATTTATGACCTTTTTGTTTGTAAGAAATAATTCTTATGAGTATATGTTGTTGGTTTCTTTACAGATGAAACTTGTGTGTCATTTACAAAGTGCCAAAAATTACTCCAAAAGCTTAATCGATACTGTACGACCCTTCACAATTATCTGGAGAACAACATTAAAGGTAATTATTGTGTTGCGTTAATTAACTATCGAAGGCACAAAGGGTAACCATTTCCTGCTAATCTATGGTAGGATTTCACCCCAGCACCAACAGCTTAGCAGAACACACGAGTTAGTGGAACATTGGTCAGTTAGGATTTAATGTTGTTTAACAAGGCAGCAAATTATTAATTTCGGTCCAGAAGATTGGATTAGAAGAATTGTTTGAAGATCAGGCAGGCTATTTGCAGCATCTCTTGTAATTGTTTGTGTTCCAAGTTCAGTTCTACCTGGGTACAAATGACCAGAACTGATCCCCCAAGGACAAGAGAGAATCCTGCCAAATGTGCAATTGACCCAGATGAATGGGAGAACTCTGCAAATGTTGGAGCTTCATCTTGCTCTTGAATGGAATCTCGCAGCTGGAAAGAAAAATAAACAAAATGTGGAAGGTGGAAGTAAATTTACTTCACAACCACATGGTCTTGGTTTCAATCTTACTGCACAGCTCCTTGGACAAGTGTCTTCTACTATAACTTTGTGCTAGCCAATACCTTCAGTAAAATTTGGCAATAGATATCATCATCATCATCATCATCATCGTTTAACGTCCGCTTTCCATGCTAGCATGGGTTGGACGATTTGACTGAGGACTGGTGAAACCGGATGGCAACACCAGGCTCCAATCTAATTTGGCAGAGTTTCTACAGCTGGATGCCCTTCCTAACGCCAACCACTCAGAGAGTGTAGTGGGTGCTTTTACGTGTCACCCGCACGAAAACGGCCACGCTTGAAATGGTGTCTTTTATGTGCCACCCGCACAAGCCAGTCCAGGGGCACTGGCAACGATCTCGCTCGAAAATCCTACGGGAGCCAGTCAGGCGGTACTGGCAACGGCCACGCTCAAAATGGTGCATCTCATGTGCCACCCGCACAAGAGCCAGTCCACGGGCACTGGCAACGATCTTACTTGGCTTGCCGGGTCTTCTCACGCACAGCACATTTTCAAAGGTCTCGGTCAGTAGTCATCGCCTCGGTGAGGCCCAATGTACGAAGGTCTTGCCTCACCACCTCAGCCCAGGTCTTCCTGGGCCTACCTCTTCCACGGGTTCCCTCAACTGTTAGGGTGTGGCACTTTTTCACGCAGCTATCCTCATCCATTCTCACCACATGTCCATACCAGCGCAATCGTCTCTCTTGCACGCCACAACTGATGCTTCTAATGTTCAGCTTTTCTCTCAAGATACTTACACTCTGACGGGTATTCACATTGACATTACACATCCAACGGAGCATACTGGCTTCATTCCTTGCGAGCTTACGTATGTCCTCAGCAGTTACAGCCCATGTTTCACTGCCATGTAGCATGGCTGTTCGTACGCATGCGTCATACAGTCTGCCTTTTACTCTGAGTGAGAGTCCCTTTGTCACCAGCAGGGGTAAGAGCTCTCTAAACTTTGCCCAGGCTATTCTTATTCTAGCAGCTACACTTTCAGCGCACCCACCCCCACTACTAACTTGGTCACCCAGATAGCGGAAGCTATCGACTACCTCTAGTTTTTCACCCTGGAATGAGATAGAAGTTGTTTCCTGTTTGTTTGCAGTCTTTATTGCACCTGAACATCTGCCACAAACAAAAACTAACTTGCTAGTTAACCTGCCTTTGATGTTGCTGCACCTCTTATGTGTCCATAGCTTGCACCGGGTACATCTTATAGAGTTACTACCTACTCCTTTTCTACATACTGAGCAGGGCCATCTACCTGAAGGGGTTTGTGTTTTATCTACCTTCCTATTTATTAGGATTTTGGTTTTAGCTAGGTTGACTCTAAGGCCCTTCAATTCTAGACCTTGCTTCCACACTTGAAACTTCTCTAGTTCTGATAGTGACTCCGCAATTAGGGCAAGGTCATCAGCATAGAGGAGCTCCCAGGGGCAACCTGTCTTGAACTCCTCTGTGATTGCCTGGAGGACTATGAAAAATAAGAGGGGGCTGAGGACGGAACCTTGGTGGACCCCTACCTCTACCCGGAGGTATATATAAATATAAAACCCAATGGCTTATCTTTATAATGTGAAGATGTGTGGCCTAGTGGTAAGGTGTGTTAGATTCTGTTGTTTGATTCCCAGACTGGTTGCATGTTGTGTTCTTGAGCAAAGCACTTCATTTTGTGTTGCTCCAGTCCACTCAGCTGTGAATGGGTAACCCTGTGGTGGACTAGCATCCCATCCAGGGGCAATGTGGGCCTGCTCACCCAGCCAGCCTATTGTGATCAGTGTTGTATAACGACCTCCGATCGTCTGGTGGGTGACATGATTTATAATCTTTTGCCAATCACTGCAACTGTGTTGATTGTTTTCCATGTGTCACAGTGATATCAGGGAAAGATAAACCATTCTGTTTGAACAGATATTTTGTGGTTATTTGTGACAAAGGAACACACACACATTCCATTACCCACTTGCTACTGGAAATTCACTCAATGATTGACCTAGATGAAGCTTTTAATAACCTTATTTTTCAATATTTTATCAGATCCTGAGAAAGCAAGTGCTAAAACTTTAGATGCTGAACAAGAATCAGAACTGGATTTACTCAAGACAAAACTTCAACAGTATAAAGAATTGGTTGCTTTCCAAGAGGAAACCTTGCAGGTGAGAATCTTCTGCGCTGCTGCTGTAATCATTTGATGCTGAAAAAAGATACACAGGCATATTGGAGCATAATAATATTTAAAGCATTTTTGCATACCCCCCCTCCATCACTCCTTTTTCTTTGTCTTCTATCAAATATGGTTGGTTTCTTTAACATTGACTGGGATAGAAACAATACAAGATTGGCAATGTTTTCTTTGCTCAGAAATCTTCATAATCATTTCATCATGTGATGTTTCTTAGCTCCATTTCGGTCAAACAAGGAAGCTATGACAAAGGCATTCCAGCCATGACCATCCCGTTCAATATTCTTGTATATCAGAGTCTCTATTGTATCATTCATTTTTGAGGTGATAGTTTGAGAGATATAGCTCCCATTTCTAGCATGGTAAATGACAGTATAGAGGGCCCTTCATTAACTTGTTTTGTTTGTTGTTGAATTAAAGCATTTCTAAACGAGTCCCTAATTTTAATAGATTGTTTTTTTTTCTCTTCTTTCTGATTGCCATTTATAGAAGTTTGCCAAGAAAGCGCCAACTGAGAATTCAAGCAACTCGTTTCTTCATGAAACGCAATTAATTCAAGAATACGAACAACTGGAAATCAAAAAGAAGCTTTTCTTGGAGGCAAAAGGAAACTTTGAGAAAGAAAGGTTACAGCATCTGAATGAAGCCATGCAATTAGCTGAAGAGGTAGGTGATTCCCAGGATCTAAAGTTGTTTTTTTTTTTTCTGTTTAACGTCCACTTTTCCATGCTTGCATGGGTCAGATGGAATTAGTTGAGGAAAATTTGATGTCAGCCCTCTCCTGTTTCCATGCAAAGCAATAGTTTCCTGTGGCTGGACCTGGAAGATTGGAAACACAATATTTCTCTGATGGTGACACTCGTTCACACCTCTAACACAATGTTAAGATGAGGAGACACCTGTGTGTGTACACAATGGGCTTCTTTTAGTTTCCATCTCCCAAATCCACTTGCAAGGCTTTGATCATCCTGGGGCTCCAACAGAAGACACTTGGCCAAGGTGCTGAAACCACAGAGTTGGGAAGCAAACTTTTCAAACACACACAGCCATGCTTGCTTCTTTCCCACTTCAAATGTTTAATAATAGTTTTGCAGCATCCATGGGCTTAATATGTCCTGCATCCTTGGCTGCAGAGGCAATATCAGTGTCCCCCCCCCCCTCCTTTTCACTAAACATCTCTCATCTCTTCCACTTCACAACTTCTGTTGCCTTTTCTTTGATTGTTTTTTCAAATTTATTTGTCAACAGAAAAAGCTTTTTAACCTGGAGAAATGTAACCAGATGAAGCAGCAGTTCCTGGAATTGACTCCCAAGAAAAACCCTGCAGAATTACTCCCTGGTGAGAAATGAATTCCACTTATTTTTAGTTCCAAAGTCTTCAGTTCCATGCCTTTTAGCATTTTAGATTTCTCTGTCAAATGTGATGTCTATTTATTCACATTGTTTTCAATTAATCCTGGTTTATCTGATAGCTTTGAGATATCAATGATGTGATTGTTTATTTTTAGAAGGACCTTGTAGGGTTGGCAAGAGAAGCCAGACCCAGACAATTTGAACATAAAATACGGAGGATATTTTGACTGGATATATTCAGTTTAAATGTTAAAGGGTCAATGAAACTGGGGATCAGCCTGAATCTGCTCCTGATCCCTTTCTTTCCAATCTTCAGTACATTTTATTAGTTAACAGCAACAAGAATAAGAAATGTCTTTAAGTGAAAGGGTTAAACTTCTGATATTTGCATTCATTATTTTGTCTTTTGTTTTTTCCTGTTGTACTGAAAATATGTTGACAGTTTATAAAAAATACCTGGTATTTGGACAAGGTCCACTAGAAACAGCAAACAAATCAACAACAACAACAACAACTTTTGGTATATTTTGTGTAAATTTCAGCCTTAACCGATTTTCTTTCTGCTACAACCTCGAGTGAAGCCATGTTGGACTCTTATTCCACTCCAAATACGGAAACCGTCTTCAAGAATTCAACCTCTTGTCATGAACACCGGAAATGCAAGTGAGTTGAACGACTTCCATTCTTTTCAATTTCCTACGAAGGTTCCAACCGAAAACCTTAGAATTTGTTTGTTCCATCTCTCACCGGTATTGAGTACTACGGACTTCTTAACAAATTTCTTTTACTTGTTTCAGTCAGGGGACTGTGGCCAGGCTGGAACACTGCCTTAAGAAATTTCGGTGAACTAATCTACACCCCCCCCCCCTACTTAATTAGTTTAATGTCTGCTACTTATTCTATCAGTCTCTTTTGCCAAACCACTAAGTTACAGGACACACACACAACGGGTTTCTTTCAGTTTCTGTATACCAAGTCCACTTACAAGGGGTGAGTTAAATATTAGCCCCATGGCCCAAATGTAGATTACAGCCCACTTAACCCCCCCCCCCATCCCATTTCCTACATGGATGACACTTCAACAGCTCTCGCTTGCTGCCATGTTTCTCTTAATTGTTTTGGGCATCTCTTATGACGCAGCTGAAGGCAGACTGAGGCCCTCTTGCCATCCGTGATCCTGTGGTACATCCAGGACCTGGCTGCTGGTGAGGTTAAGAGCTGCCCCAGCACTTGGCTGTTCCGTATTTACAGCAATGTGAAATGAAGGGCCTTGCTCAAGGACACAATGCACTGCTTGGTCCAGGGATTGAACTTATGAACCTTTCTGTTCATGAGCCAAACACCCCAACCACTACATCTCACCTTTTCAATGTGTAGGGAAAGAATGAAGCTTATGTCCATGCAAAAGCCACCAACTGCCCAGTGGCCAACAAATGCATGAACTTTTCAGACCTGCAGCCCCCCCCCTCATTACTCACCTCTGACCAACAACAAATGTTTCTTCTTAAATTTATTGCTTTTCAGTTGTTTCTTCCTTCTTTTCTCTTTATTTATTTATTCAGTTTTGTAGTTTAAGTTTTTGTTTTCTTTTTTAATTCACTAAGTAGTTGAGTTGTTTGTATATCCTTCTTTCATTGCATTTTTTTTTTTTGTTTATTTCAACAGAAATTTGGCATCGGGGGATGCAGCTCAAATGAGGAACCATCAACGGAATTCTTTACTGGATTATTCAGACTTCATTTTAGACAAGTTGCCGTACAGCTTGGATGATTCTCGATCTAATTCAAGCAGTTCCAATCCAGTGAATGTTACCCCAAAATGTCAGTCGTACACTTCCTTGGCTGCATCGAACCATTCTCCATGCAGCTCTGCCTCGGCACCATCAGGGCTCAACTCTGAAGAGTCCAGTAAAATCTGTCACTCTTCAAGTCTTTTCCAAAGACTAGATTCTAGTAAAATCTTGGACTCTGGTAAGATCCTCTCCTCCAAAGCTTTGCGCAATCATTTCTCTCAGCGGAGACGGTCGGATCCAGTTTGCTCAATGAACAACATGGAAGTCCGCAATCTTGCCGCTTCGTCCTTACACAGCTGTGGTGAACTCAGCCATAAAACACACTTTGTCAGCCTCAACTCCTTGAATCGGTCGCTTTGTTTGCAGGACCAGCAGGAACCTCAATTCCAGTCACAGACTAACTTTTTACAGGATTTCATTGATCCTTTTGACCTTTAAAGGTCATCTGCTGTCATCACCATCATCATCACCATCATCAGTATCATCATCCTCATCATCAAATGTTCTGTTTGTTTGCGTTTAAAAATACTTCTATTTTTGTTCGTTCTCGTTTAAAATTATATTGAAATTTCTGCTGTGATCATTACAATTTGTAAATACTTATTTATCAAGAACTTTCCTTTCTTTTTTTTTTAGTTTTCAAAATTTTTCAGAAAAAATTTTCCTAAATTTTCCAGTTAACTTTGTTCCTGTTATTAAAAATAAATACTCTCTCTTCCCCCCCCCCCCCCCCGCCCGAAACAAAAACGTTTTTGAAATTCTCTGTAAATAGTTCTCCATTTTGTAAATCAAAGCTGTTGGCTGTCTTACTCCCCCACCTTTTTAACTGCATAATATGAATTTTAAAAAAACAAAACATCATATTCTTTGCTTCTTTTAAGTTTTTGTTCCCTGTCCAATTCTGATGGATTTCTTTTATTTCTTCTCCCCTTGGTCATCTTTCATTCCCCCTGCCCCCTACTTTCCTTTCTTCCCTCTTCACTTCATTACCCCTCCCCCCCCACACACACAGTCTCTGTATCCAAGAGACTCTCTCTCTCAACACCTGGTTGTCCCCTTAATTTCACCCTAACAATGATTTCATTCCAAGCAATAAACACAGGAATAAGTTTTGTTACTGAAAAACAATCTTTCTTGTATCTTGTTTTTTGTTTTTTTTCTCTTTTATATTGTACAACATATGAGGCTCCCACAGGGAACCCTCCTCTGCCAATTTCAACCAGGGTTCAAAAGCATCTCCTACCACTCTCTTACAATTTAGAGATGAGAACCTTTTTTTTTTATGTCCAGCTTAACCTTCTTGTACAAGGTCTTGAAAGAGGTGCCCCACGGTGAAACTGAACCTGTAATCTTGTGGTTGGGAAGCCACTGTCTTAACCACAAAACCAGGTCTCCATCCATAAAAACAAGTTGATGGGGGGGGGGGGAATAAAACAAACAAATATTAGGATTTTGTTTTTCTTTTACTCCATTTCCAAAGCCAACCCTAGACATTAATAATGTAACCTTTTTTTGGTAGAAAGGAGCAATTTCTCTAATCCTTTTAAAAATAAGATGACATTTTGTGGTCGAGGGACTGGTTCTGCCAACAAATAGCATTTATATTTTCTGATCTGTTAGCAATCTCTAAGCAGAGGGTGTAACCAGCTTCTAGGCAGAAGAATTGGTTTGAAAAAAAAGCAATGTGATGCTCGATCTCAGTGACAAACATAACAGATCAATGTTTTAAGATTCCAATCACTGAGAAAATGGCAAAGGTGGGATGAGAGGATGGAAGCAATGACAAGTGACGTCTGTTGGTGATTTGCTGTGCTTCAGAAGACACATCAGTCCATAGGAAGTGTTACCTCAAGCGAATTTACTGCTACTTTCATCCTATCACGATCTATTTACATTAAATATGGTATATAAATACCTGTTTTAATCTAATTGTTTCTGCTGCATACAAGATGATATAAAGACTACTAAAGTATACATTATTATTATTATTATTAAGCATAGACAATTATTTTGTTTTATGTTTTTATTTCATATTTGGTCAGCAATGATAATTTTTCAGTAAAAATAAATCAACTAAAACTGGCCAACTGGAACAAATGTGATTAGAATAATTCTAATTTACACATCAAGGCCAGCAATTTGAGGAGAGTGGGGGGGGACAAATTGACTGGTGCCTTGTTTTATCTGACTCCAACAGGACGAAAGGCAAAGTTGGTCTTGATAGGATTAGGACTCAGAACAAATACTACAGGGTATTTTGTTTGACTTTAACAATTTGACTGAGGACTGGTGAAACCGGATGGCAACGCCAGGCTCCAATCCAATTTGGCAGAGTTTCTACAGCTGGATGCCCTTCCTAACGCCAACCACTCAGAAAGTGTAGTGGGTGCTTTTACGTGTCACCCGCACGAAAACGGCCACGCTTATTTCTACCTTTGGGAAAAGGCCACAACTTTGGGGACAGAGACCCAGCAATGGAATTAACTCCAATACTTGGTCGATACTTTATAATCCTCTGAAGGAAGAAAAGCACATTTGACCCAAGTGGGATTTGAACTCAGAATGTAAAGGGATGTGATTTACCAATCCACAGTTAATAATAATGATAATCCTTGCTACTACAGGCACAAGGCTTTATTTGACTGGTCCTTTATTTTATCAAGGATGAAAGGCAAAGTGAATCTCAGTGAGATTTGAACTCGGAATATAAAGAGCCAGAAATAATGGTTTCAAACAGAAGCAATCGACCACGTATTGCAGGGAGGCAGGAATGATTACATCAAATCCCCAGTTTGTCATTTGATTAATCCCTGTCTTTGAAAAGGCTATTGTCCTCTTTCACAATTATATACATATTTTACGGAGATGTACTTGCATAGCAAGTGACCTGATCTGAGATCGTGTGCTGGAACGAAAACAATTGCAGCATGGAAGGTGTTTATAAGCCATTTAAGAAACACACAAAAACCATTAGATATATATAAAATAGTTAAATAGCTATTGTAGGAATTGAACTCTTAACTACTACATATAAACATGTGTACATCATATCTTTTCCTTGTTTCAGTCATTGTATAGAGGCCATGCTGGGGCACAACTTTGGATGGTTTAGTTGAACAAATCACCCCACCCCCCAATACTAATTCTAGCAGCCCCTTTTGCTGAACCACAAAATTACAGGGATGTAAATAAACCAACCCCAGTTGTTAAGCACTGTAGAGTGGGGGGAACAAATACATGCACACACATGGGTTTCCACGCAGTTTCCATCCATCAAATTAACTCACAAAATATCGATTAGTCCAGGCGATAGTAAAAGACACTTGTCCAAGATGTCACAGAGTGAGACTGAACCGGAGACCACAGTGCTACAAAGTTAAATTTATACATATACATACATATATATATATATAATGCTGAGAAGAGAAAACAATTTAAATGGCATCAGTTTTGCTTGAAGGACAGAGAGAGAAAACAAAACTAAAGCAGGGATTGCTAACTTCATTTTAAATATATATTTTGCATTTGATGATCATCATTTTTAATGAGGCAGAATTTCTTTGACCAGATTCCGTTTCCTGGTCTCACCTGTTTGGAATCCAGGTAACATTTTCCCCCGATTCCTTCAAACACAAACAATGACCCAACACAATTCTTTTTCACCAATGATTGCAAACAAACGACACCATTCGTTCAACGGTTATGTTTGCCCATAAATCAGTGGGGAGTCTTTTACTTGTTTCAGTTAATAGACTGCGGCCATGCTGGGGCACCGCCTTGAATTTTTTAGTTGAAAGAATCAACTGGAGAACTTAGATACGAGAGGAAAAAAAACAAAAAAAAACAAGCATTAGTTGATTTGACATTTTAAATAACTTTCAGATGGTTTTAATGAATATGAATGAAAGAAGGGTGGAAGGAAGGAAGGAAGGAAGGAAAAAAAAAAGAAAAGTGTGGCAGGGAGGAGACTTAACTAATGTTGCAAGCAGCCAGGTGTAAAACTGAGTAAGATTTTCTTTGGGGGAGAATGATAAAAATGATGAAGGGATGATAAGAAAAAAGGGACACCCAGAGAAGAGATTAAAAAAAAAAATTGAAGGTGAAGAAGGTTAAAATGATGAAGTAAAAAAAAAAAAAAGAAAGGGCATCTGATTTGCAGATATTGTGTTGAGGGGGTGGGGGTGGGCTGGTATTATTTCACAGGTTAAAAAAGCCACACCCCCACCCCCACCCCATTCCTAAGCAGCAGCTGAATGTTTTTTATATGAACCTTAACAAGAAGTGTTGGAAGATCTCACTGGTTCGCGGATTCACAAGCATCAATCCAGTCACTGTAGACATCGACTGGTTCCGACAAATCTGAAAACAGAAAGAAAAGAGAAAATAATCGGGATTAATTTGGGATTAACAGTTGAAATGTAATGAGCAGAGGGAAATAAAAGAGAGCAGAGCTTAAATGATACAGAACCATTCCTCATTTGTTAACACTGGTCTTCCATGCTGAGAAGCCAGAGAACTGCACCAGACTCCACTTGTCTATGTTGGCATGGCTTCTACAAATGGATGCCAACCACTTTACAGAGTGGACTGGGTGCTTTTCATGTGGGACCAATACTGAATGTTGGAGGAATGGTTGTGCTCAATACGTGACAATGTTACGATTCCAGTTTCAACTCAGTTTGTTAATCACATTAAACTTCCACCGTTGCATGATCCCACGCAACAGTGGGAGTTTGAGGAGGGCCATAACATTATATAAACCATAGCACTATCCACACATATATTCATTCATACGTACACAAAAGCACAAGTTAGAAACTTACAATTTATACTTGTTTGAAAATCTTCCAAACATACACTGCAGCTAATAATTCCAGTGTTGCGGTTCCGATCCCTGAAAAATACAAAGTAATTTACATACAGAAATCATCATCATCATCATCATCGTTTAACGTCCGCTTTCCATGCTAGCATGGGTTGGACGATTTGACTGAGGACTGGTGAAACCGGATGGCAACACCAGGCTCCAGTCTGATTTGGCAGAGTTTCTACAGCTGGATGCCCTTCCTAACGCCAACCACTCAGAGAGTGTAGTGGGTGCTTTTACGTGTCACCCGCACGAAAACGGCCACGCTCGAAATGGTGTCTTTTATGTGCCACCCGCACAAGCCAGTCCAGGGGCACTGGCAACGATCTCGCTCGAAAATCCTACAGGAGCCAGTCAGGCGGTACTGGCAACGGCCACGCTCAAAATGGTGCATCTCATGTGCCACCCGCACAAGAACCAGTCCAGGGGCACTGGCAACGATCTTACTTGGCTTGCCGGGTCTTCTCACGCACAGCCCATTTCCAAAGGTCTCGGTCCGTAGTCATCGCCTCGGTGAGGCCCAATGTACGAAGGTCTTGCCTCACCACCTCAGCCCAGGTCTTCCTGGGCCTACCTCTTCCACGGGTTCCCTCAACTGTTAGGGTGTGGCACTTTTTCACGCAGCTATCCTCCTCCATTCTCACCACATGTCCATACCAGCGCAATCGTCTCTCTTGCACGCCACAACTGATGCTTCTAATGTTCAGCTTTTCTCTCAGGATACTTACACTCTGACGGGTATTCACATTGACATTACACATCCAACGGAGCATACTGGCTTCATTCCTTGCGAGCTTACGTATGTCCTCAGCAGTTACAGCCCATGTTTCACTGCCATGTAGCATGGTTGTTCGTACGCATGCATCATACAGTCTGCCTTTTACTCTGAGTGAGAGTCCCTTTGTCGCCAGCAGGGGTAAGAGCTCTCTAAACTTTGCCCAGGCTATTCTTATTCTAGCAGCTACACTTTCAGCGCACCCACCCCCACTACTAACTTGGTCGCCCAGATAGCGGAAGCTATCGACTACCTCTAGTTTTTCACCCTGGAATGAGATAGAAGTTGTTTCCTGTTTGTTTGCAGTCTTTATTGCACCTGAGCATCTGCCACAAACAAAAACTAACTTGCTAGTTAACCTGCCTTTGATGTTGCTGCACCTCTTATGTGTCCATAGCTTGCACCGGGTACATCTTATAGAGTTACTACCTACTCCTTTTCTACATACTGAGCAGGGCCATCTACCTGAAGGGGTTTGTGTTTTATCTACCTTCCTACTTATTAGGATTTTGGTTTTAGCTAGGTTGACTCTAAGGCCCTTCAATTCTAGACCTTGCTTCCACACCTGAAACTTCTCCTCTAGTTCTGATAGTGACTCCGCAATTAGGGCAAGGTCATCAGCATAGAGGAGCTCCCAGGGGCAACCTGTCTTGAACTCCTCTGTGATTGCCTGGAGGACTATGGTAAATAATAGGGGGCTGAGGACGGAACCTTGGTGGACCCCTACCTCTACCCGGAATTCATTGCTGTACTCATTTCCAACCCTCACCTTACTGGCAGCATCTCTGTACATGGCTCGCACAGCTCTCACTAACCATTCTTCTATCCCAAGTTTCCTCATTGACCACCAGATAAGGGATCGGGGGACCCTGTCAAAGGCTTTCTCCATGTCAACGAAAGCCAGGTACAGAGGTTTATCCTTAGCTAGGTATTTCTCCTGCAACTGTCTCACTAGAAATAAGGCATCAGTAGTGCTTTTACCTGGCACGAACCCAAACTGCATCTCATCTAAATTGATTCGCTCCCTAATTAGTTGGGCTATGACCCTCTCTGTAACTTTCATAACCTGATCTAACAGCTTGATGCCTCTGTAATTATTTGTATCTAAAGCATCCCCTTTACCTTTGTAGCAGTTGACTATGATGCTGCTACACCAGTCATAGGGTATGACTCCTTCGTGTATCACCTGGTTCGTAATACGGGTGACTAGGCTATAGCCAACACTGCCAGATATTTTGAGCATCTCTGCAGTGATTCCTGATGGGCCGGGGGCTTTCCCGGTCTTCATACTCTTAATTGCTTTATCTACCCTGGTACTATCAACTCGGATAGCTGGTCCCTCTATTGGGTCGACATAAGGCAGGCTCTCTTTCTCCCATTCATTCTCTTTATTAAGCAATCTATCGTAGTGGCATCTCCAGACCTCTTTCTTTGCATCCTCATTTAATGCAAGCGTACCATCATCCATGCGAACACATTTCTCTCCTACAACATCACTATTCTCTCTCCTACACTGTCTTGCAACACGAAATACCTCGAGTCTTTGGTCCTCACGGCGCAGAACATTGGCAAATCTTTCCTTATCTGCTTCCCCTCTGGCTAAATAAACCTGTCGCCTAGCCTCCCTTCTGGCACATTGGTACACCAAACAAAATTATATATATGTAAAAATTATCATCATCATCATATAACTTATGTGCATCAGCATGGCCGCAGCTCTGAGCTGAAACTTTGAAATGAAATGAAATGAAATATATATATATAGGGAGAATTTACGAAAAAACAACAGATGAAGACAGGTGGTGTAAACAACAAATGGATGTATTAGTATAACGCTTGGGAATAGAGAAAGTCTTTGATGTTTTGAGCCTACACTCTTCAACAATATATATATATCTTTTATCTTTTAGTCGTTTCAGTCATCAGACTGAAACAACTGAACCGGAAAATGGCAGCATTGTCTTGAAGGGTTTTAGTCAAAAGAATTGACCTCAGTGCTTATTTTATCAGGATCTTTTTGCCAAACCACTAAACTACAGAGAGATAAACAAACCAACACCGGTTGTTAAGAAGTAGTGGTGGGCAATAAACACACACACACACACAGACTGATTAATAGACTGATTAATAGACGTGTACTAAAACTGTAACACCTTTGCCTTTCAGATGATGAGTTGTGTTCATAATACAGTGGAACCTCCCTTTACAAAGAAACTGGTTTACAAACAACTATTTGAACATAAAACACTTCGGGAGGACAAACGGTATCTCAAGTAACAAACAGAAAAGCTAGCACCAACAGTTGCTGTCTAGCTTTCTCTCAGTGCACAACCCTGCTTGAAATTCTGTTCTATGGGGAAAAAACAGTTTCTGGTGATAGTCTTCAGGAACAAATTAAATTTGTCAACCAAGGTTCCACCGTACATGTGTTTCACCAATGTAAGGCAACTTTGAGACACTGTGATGTTCCAGCCTTATTGTCTTTCATCAGTCAAAGCTGCCTCACTGAACTGATAAATGAAACAAGAGTTCAGTCTATTCTTTATACAAATCAGTAAATAAATTATTTGCCGATGTCTATGTGACATAATTCATGAGAATGGATACATTATTGTTTGGATTCTTGCTGGGACTGAACCTGAAACGACAAGTTGGAAAGCAGACTTTTTAGCAACACAGCTGTGCCAAGTGGATTAAATTTCAGCCAGAGTTCAAAAACAACAGTTTGACACAAACAGCTGCCAGGCTGGTTGCCAGTCCATATCTGACCCTCGATGGCTGACCTACAAATATCTTGACAGCAGCTTTGGGTTTCCATCAAAACCTCAATCATAAACAATGTCACATGACCATCTCATTGGCATTTCATTTATGCACCTGACCAATGTTAACAGACAAAACAAACTGCCAGGTTTCAAAGAAAAACAATGTGAAAAGAAGAAGAAAAGAAAAGTCTATAGAAAATAAAACAACTTACATTTTCACTTCACAGGATTTTTCGTGGTTACAAAATGGACAGTTGAAAATAAGGTCCAGTGGTTCTATTGCCTTCCTTTTGGGTGGTGGTTTACGTGCCTTCTTCCTCCGACCCATCCTGGAATGTGATTAAACTGCTGCAATGGAAGATGCAAAAGAAAGTTTCAATATCAGAAGAGAAAGTCTTGTGATGAGAGATGAAAACTGAAATATTTTCCTTCACAGTTTCAACACACATGAGGCACAGCCACACAAAAAGGACAAAGGTTAAGCGTTGTTATTTAGTTGCAGGGTTAGTTCTGATAATAAGGTGTATAACCCCAACCCCATCCTTTTTTAAATTTTTTTTTTTTTACGAAAATTAAGAATGGTTGATAAGACACTGACGAAGAGGCTTGTGTACTTCCACAGTTGAAGACAGAATTAAGACGTATTGGTGGAGCTAACTTAATTTAGGTGAATATATTTGTACACTGACAGTAAACCAGATAACTGTAGACTGCGGTTAAGCTATGAGCCCTGGGGGAGGGGTTAATGCGAAAGGGGGTACAGGTGTTGAAGTTTCAGTAAATGTGAGGGTGAGATAAGTCTACAAATATTAACTGCTGACAAACATAAATGTATTGGTAACAGCATGTAAGTCATGCAATTGTAGCCTGTACTGTCCCCTCTTTGTTTAGTCCCCTTGTGGATAATAAAGAATCAGCAATAGTAGCCTCATTATGCTTGGCATGGGTCACATTGGGGTACAACAATGAACCCCGACGGAGTAAACATTATTTGCCAACATAACATGGCAGTCCTGGTTTAGGACGAATGTTGCTGTAATTTAGCCCCAGGAGACATCGTCTCCAGCTGGCTATACGATACGACCTGTGTCCTTATATTTTCGAACAAGGGAATTTACAAATAGTCGTTTTCTAAGTATTTTTTTGTTTTGTTTTAGCTGATGGACCCAGTCTTCTAAATGCAAATACCCATGTAAGCTCTTCTACAACAAGCACCTGCTCTGCATTTCTCTCATCTCCTGGTATCCATCCACTCGTGACATTCTCTCCTCATGCATACTGTATATGGGACATTATCCTGTATGACCATCGTTGTTTGTTAAGGCGGCAGGATGCTATTTGAGGAACATTTGGCTTCTCTTTCTTGAATATCAGGCAATCATGTCGAGGTTCCCTCATTAGCAACAAATTGTGTTTATAAATGCGATGCATTAATGTAGCAGGTGAGGAGAATTTGTTTAAAGGTTATTAACAATAACACAAGTGAAATATAATTACTAGCAATCGAAACTCGGTCAGCTGTTTCAATAAATTTGTGCCGAATGAAAATTAATGACTAACAAGCGAACACAAATAAATGTTATTAAACTCATTAGCATCGTTTACTTAATAACTTTGAAGAGTTTAATAAAATTACATGACGGTTATATACTTGCATGGCAAAATTATAACGATATATATACTAGGTGTTCCGAGCGTAACTTCGTAAACATTTCTGACCTAGAATCAAGATTAAAGGCTACAATTTCAAAAGGAACACCTTAAAAACGATTTTATATAAATTATCAAGGTGACTATTTGCAATTTAGAACCGATAGGCAAGCAGGGTGTTAGAATGCACATATAATTATTACAAAAGCAGAGGCGATTTCGGTCGAGTTTGATATAAGAAGAGATACAACCAAATGCAGCCGCAACTACGGTTGGATTCCGACTCCAAAACTTATCATTTTTTAAAAATAATATTCTGTCTGGAAAAGATTTTAGTTACGCACTACACAAATATAAATAGATATCTAACAAATATTTTCAATATATATAAAGTGTGTGTATATATAAATACATTTCTTATACACAGACGTGAACACACACACACACACACAGGTGTATGTAATAATATTTTAGTTACAAAAATATCGGGAGCTAGTTCAGTTTTGCACCAGAGAAACCCAAAAGCAAAACCTTATTAACACCAATTTGGGTGATTAAAAAGAAAAGCCTGAACAGGGTTAAACCTTCGAGCTCCGTCACAAATTCTTCAAACGTTTAAACATCACCATTTATCGGTTTCTAATACAGAGAATTGAAATCAGAAATGCTAAGATGAGGACGGTATAAAGGATTATAATGACGCAAAATATTAGGCAGATATTTTTATTTATTTATTAATAATCCCCTTGGAAGTTAGAAAGATTACAGTTGGCCGCGACGGGCTAAGAACTCGTTTAACACAGGAAAATAGCAGATTCGGTAGAGAACCAGACGAGAACAAAATAAACACACACACACACTATACATATATATACATATATGCTGTAGTATTTACTTGGGTTTCTTTGCTACTTTCATAATTCCAGATTCATAAAAAGCCGGGGAGAGACGAGTACTCGAACTCATTAACCTTACCCCCCCCCACCACCACCAAATGTGTGGCTTTACATATATTAGGAATTATCGTCGTTTTCATAATTAATGTAATTTTCTTAATGAATCTGTATAAAACCCTGAGTCCCTGTCAATCGTGGCCGTTCTGACAAATAAACGAATAATTACCATTTCTCTCTTTATTTCCCAAAACGCCTTCTTTGCTTTTCTGGACAAACGAAAACAAAAACATTCATAAAATGCTTTACCTTATTTATAACTTTTAGTTTTCTTTTCTTTCACGGATAATGTGAAGATGCAAACGAGAACAAACACCCGGACTGCATGGGAAAGAATAAAACGGTCGACGCGCGATTCTGCAAAAAACAGGTTTTCAAGTAATTTTTTTGTCTGTTGAAGAAATTTGAATGGATTTTAACACTGACAGGAAGTAGATCTAAACTACTTCCGGTTATGCAGCCGTTTTTTTTTTGTTTTTTTATTTTTAAACGACATGGCCGACTTTGTGGCCAGGCAGCCAAAGGTGATAATAGCCTTTATATACACACACACACACACATATATGTACGTGTGTGTGTGTCCCTAAAACTATATATATATATATATTTAATACTGTGAAACTTATTTTAATTTTAATTTTTAATAAATTGATTTTAATTGAGTTTTTACCTGTAATTTTGGATTTTTATCCCTAATATTATTATATATATATATATATATATATATATATATATATATATATATATATATATATATATATATATATATATATATGTGTGTATATATATATATATATGAGCTCGTACATTTAGTGCATAACGGCTGCTTAGCTTGCACTTATGGATATGCAAGCTCTCGGGTCTTAGACTTTAATCGGTCGTCTGCTCTAAACACCACTGCCGGGTCCTTGCTTACCTTGATCGGAATTCACTCTGTTACATGCCTTCGAGTCGGAACTCTGGTGTAGAAATACATTCTTTTCTCCTTCCGATCTGTTTCAGAGTTTCTATAGAAGGACTCTGCCCTTCAGACCTGACTAACGGGAAAAAAAAATAATAATAATAATAGAAAGTAAATTGTTACTCTTATACCCGTGTTGTGAGACGGGTCTAATAGCGTAAATTTACTGAAAACGGGTACAGGATTGGAAGAGAAAATGTAAAAAAAAATTAACTTCTTGGACAAAAAAAATATTCCACAAAAGAAAATAATAATCCATTCCTTTGCCCTCTTTCCTGTTCTGAAAGTCCGCTGATTAGAGTTTGAAGACAGAGAATCTCTCTCTCTCTCTCTCTGCGCGCGCGCTCCTAATTAAAGGCAAGCTAGTATAATTGATATAAATCATGTCTGTTACTTGTTCGTTAGACTTTGTCCTTGTTATTCAAGCTCATACGTCAGGCCACGCTGTGTTATTTGCCTTTAACATTAAGAGTGGAAAGAAACTCGGGGAGAGCGTAACAGCAGGTGGTCCTCAGAGGAGAAACCCCTTTAGGCAAGGGGGTCGGACCTTAACTCCTGACACTCTAGTGGGGTCGGACCACACCCGAGTCATGACTCCCGGATGTCCGTTTCAGTACGCCTTCGGTGGGATTGGTTTCTCTGGTTTCTAGCACTGTGTGCCGCAGCCCCGAGAAGGGCTAAGTACCCATTTCCAGCTGGGTACACTGGCGAGCGCTAGGACAACCGAGGAATGAGTGTTCTTTTTTCTTACGGGATTCGAATCCGGGTCGACAGCTCCAGAGGCGCAGACCTCCATGACTCCACCAATCTGGCACTCGTTTGAATTGGGGGAAAATTAGGCGTCATGAAGTTGGCCTTTGTTCCTCCTAGACCAGATCCAACTTGAGGCCTTCTCCGCTGCTTCTCCCATGGCCCTTAAGTTTCTAGTCCTGCTTCTTCCAGAGATGGACAGCTGTTTCATGAGGCTGTAGGCAGATGAGCCTACAAATCCCCTGATGCCGACCTCGATTGCGGAGACTTTGGTTTTGAATCCAGTGTACCTCAGGTCTCTGGCCAAGTCGGCATACTTTTCTGTCTTGTAGACATGGGCGTCTTCACTCCTGGTTTCGTAAGGCACAGTGAGTTCGATCAGGAAGATCTCCTTGGCATTCTGGGAGTGGAGCACTATGTCGGGTCTCGAGTCGGTCTTCTTGATGACCTCTGGGTAGTCGTTCCACTCTGGGAGATCTGCAGAGCACTACCAATTATCTGCTCACTCAGCAGGCCTTGTCTGCGGGATCTACGTGGGATGTTTTTAGTTGGCCAAGTTTTCTTGTCTCCTGCCGCATGAAACCATGTTTTGGGGTTCTGTACGTCACCCTTTGCTCTTGGTCGTATTGAATTCGACCACTTCAGATATTTTATTCAAGGGAGAGTACTCTTTATAAATACCATTGACTAAAATTAGTTCCCTCCCTTGACGCTCGTTTCTCTTTCAATGAAAAATAAGATTAAATTGAAAAGGATAAATTCATAAAACGAGAGTTCCTTATCCAACTCCGAGCCTAGGGTGGTTCAATGTAGGAGGTGAAGGGGCGTGGCTCAGTGGTTACGGAGTTCGGCTGTCGATCGGAAGGTCGTGAGTCTGATTTCCGGCGATGCGTTGTGCCCTTGAGCAAGACACTTTATTTCACATTGCTCCAGCTCACCCAGCTGGTAAAAAATAAGCTGTACCTGTAATTCACAAAGGCCGGCCCTGTCACACCGAATCTCCCTGAGAACGACGTCAAGGGTACACATGTCTGTGGAGTGCTCAGCCACTGGCACGTTATCGAGCAGGTTGTTCTATTGATCAGGTCAACTGGAAGCCTCGTCGCAGTCGTAACTGACGGAGAACCAGTTAAAGTAGGAATGTTTATTCCTTTCTAAATAACAGTAAGTTTCTTCGCGTCTGTCTGTTTGTCTCCTAGTTTTCTTCTTCTATATTTATATGGAAGTGAGTGAGAATCTATGTCTGACCTGATGGAGTTGGAATACAACCTGGAGTTGATATATTCTTTCATGAAACAAAGTGGTCAAGTGGTTAAGCAGCAGAACACAGTGTCCCCCAATATCTTAAGTTCAATGCTTTGCCTCTCTCCTCGGTACAAGTTTCATCTTGATTCGTTGAAACCATTGCCGCTGGCACATTGAATGTATTCTATACAGTTACGTTCGTATTTCTTTTGATGTGGATGTTATCCTTGGGTCTTGGATCACAGAGACACAATAATAGGGTTAATCTTATTCGCCTCATGGTATAGGTTATTCTCTTCATCAAACAGTTCAAATGTGGCGTTCCTGCAGACATCAGTGCTGCTGTCATATCATCCAGGATTAGTCTAAGCTTAATTATGCTATCACATTCTATAATTACCTGAATTACTTCATCTTTCCATTTCTTCCTCAATACTATGCATATTCCCACATCACAACTGCTACCCACTCAAAACAATCTTACCTGTGTTCTTTGCTCACTTGCAGTCTGACTGAATTTCCTCTCCACCTTACCTCTTGCAAACAACACACATTGACATGCATTTACTCTAGCATCACTACAATTTACCTTTTCATCATACTGATGGTGATTGTTGCAGCCTTGAAATTTTGAACCTCATAAGAATCAGATACGGTGGATGACTTGTTCTAAGAGAAAAATATCTAAGAACTTCAGAAACAACATAAGAAATACTTGAATAATTAATGCTTAAAGGAAGACTTATTTTTGGCTTTATTTCATTTTTTTCCATTTATTTCGTTGCATTTAAAATTGTTTATTGAAGCCATAACATTATATTTAACATTTTGTCCAAACAATGGATACTTTTTCTTCTTTCTCACAATGTCGTGGTCAAGTGTCCAAGCTGTGTAAAACTGAAATTTTAGTTTTGTAACAATTGTTTTCTTTATTGCAAACATAGCAAAATATTAACAGGAGAAATGAAAAATGGAAGTCCAATTTTTATTCCAGCATCTCTGAGGAACCCAGAAAGACGATTTTGTCACATCCAAGCAATGCAAAGTTCAGTAGAATGTTGGTAATGCTGTGTTCTGCTTTGGTTTTGTTGTAATTAATTAAGCAGGATAGATTGGAAGCATTTGGAACGAGTTGGGCCAACATCAATCAGCTGCAAAAGCTCACTGAAGAATATTTATTGTTCATATGCATACCATACGTACACACGTATATATATTTATATGTACATACAAACACACGTGTGTATATATGTGTGCATGTATATATATACATATATGTGTGTGTGTGTGTGTGTACAGATGTATGTATATGTGTGTGTATGTGTATACAACCCAGTAATATACTGAGATCAACATAATAAACAGTTTTCCATTCATTTACAGAAGTACTCATGCACCTAAGCCAAAGAAATGATCATCATCACCATTATCATCGTTATTATTATTATTATTATTATTATTATTATAATTACGATCATTATCGTTATTGAATTGGTGTGGCAACAGTAACTGCAATGTTGTCTGTTTATTCTTGTTCATTATATTGATCTTCATCATCATATTCATCGGAATCGGTGGCCCGAGCCTCTTGGTACTGTTGGTACTCAGACACCAAATCGTTCATGTTTGACTCAGCTTCGGTAAATTCCATTTCATCCATTCCTTCTCCTGTGTACCAATGTAGGAATGCTTTACGTCGGAACATTGCTGTGAATTGTTCTGATATTCGCTTAAAGATTTCCTGGATTGCGGTGCTGTTACCAATGAAGGTAGCGGACATCTCCAGACCTGTGGGTGGAATGTCACAGACAGCAGTTTTCACATTGTTAGGGATCCACTCAACAAAGAAGGGGCTGTTCTTATTTTGAATGCTAAACATCTGCTCGTCAACCTCTTTCATAGACATCTGTCCTCTGAAGACGGCGGCAACAGTTAAATAACGACCGTGACGAGGGTCGCAGGCAGCCATCATGTTTTTGGCATCGAACAGTTGCTGTGTCAAGTCAGAAACGCTGTGCGAGCGATAGAGTTGGCTGCCGCGGGATGTGAGTGGAGCGAAACCGGGCATGAAAAAGTGGAGCCGAGGAAATGGCACCATGTTGACTGCAAGTTTTCGTAGGTCAGCATTCAGTTGTCCTGGGAAGCGAAGGCAGGTGGTGACACCGGACATTGTTGCTGATACAAGATGGTTCAAATCACCATAGGTAGGATTGGGCAGTTTGAGGGTCCGGAAGCATATGTCATAGAGAGCCTCGTTATCAATACAAAAGGTTTCATCTGTGTTCTCGACCAATTGGTGGACAGACAGGGTGGCATTGTAAGGTTCGACAACTGTGTCGGATACCTGGGGAAAGAAAATATTTCGTTTATTAAGGGATAGCAGAATGTAATGAAATAAATATTACAATATTATTATCATTATGCTTACAATGACAGGAGAAATTTCATGGTTATTTTGAAAACAGCAAGATGATTGGAAATTAATAGAGAAGCGTGAAATGATATAGAATTTGTTTTGAAATTGTATTTTGTTTGAAAGATGTTATTCTTTAAATGGTGTCAGCATGGAAAGCGAACGTTAAATGATGATGATGATGATGATGATGATGATATGTGTGTGCATGTAAGAGTGGATGGGTGAGAGAATAAGATGGAGAGTGACACAGAGAGACAGAGAGAAAGGGAGAAAGAGAAAGAGAAAGATCAAGAGAGATGGACAGATGATGAGAGAGTGCAAGAGAAAGAAACAGAGAGATAAGAATGAGATTGTATGATAATTGAAAGAAGAGAAATGGTTAATTTGCTGCAACAGCAAGAGGTTGATTATGTGAACTTACTTTGGGAGAAGGCATCACAGAAAATGTAGTCATGATTCGATCCGGGTATTCTTCGCGGATTTTACTAATGAGTAAGGTACCCATGCCAGCTCCAGTACCTCCACCCAGCGAATGGGTCATCTGGAATCCTTGGACACATTCACAACCTTCACATTCTTTTCGGATTACATCTAAAACAGTGTCAACAAGTTCAGCGCCTTCTGTGTAATGTCCTTTGGCCCAGTTATTGCCAGCTCCCGTTTGACCAAATACATAGTTGTCAGGTCGAAATAGGTTACCGTATGGACCGGACCGGACAGAATCCATTGTTCCTGGTTCCAAATCCAAGAGGATGGCTCGTGGGACATATTTGCCACCTGAAATAGTAAACATAGCAATAAGGAAATGTCTGAATGTGCATGTGTGTGTGTGTGTGCATGCGTGTGTATGTGTGTGTGTGTTTAATCACATATTCTTTGAATATAGTGAGCTATAAAGTGACACTGATGTCATTTCTGTTCTCCACAAATCCCCCACTGGTTTTGTAAGAGCAACAACAAAACAACAGAAGCAGCAGCAACAGCAAGTACAATAACAGAAAGAACTCCTTCCACCAGGGCAGGAGGGGGAAGAGAAAGAGAGAGAGAGAGAGAAAGAGAAAGAAGGTAATGCAGAACTTACTGGATGCTTCATTGAAATAGACATAAGACCGTTCCAGTTGTTTGGAAGATTTTCCTTGGTAGACTCCAGAGGCATCGATTCCATGTTCCACCGATATCACTTCCCAGAACTGAAAAAAAGACAAAAGACAAAAATGGTCAACGACATTACAAACACTGTAACACCACTATAGACCACAACCTGCACTGCCAATACTACTACTACTGCTATTAACTTACCATCACTGTACCATGGCCAGCATTGTACCACCTGAACACCACTACCAATACTGTACCACTGACATCCCAGCCCCCACCTTACGCTACTATCACTCCTACTACCACTATACAGTTACAACTACTATACCACTGCTACCACCACCACCACTGTACCGCTAAAAGACAATTGCTGAAGGTGCCGAGCAGTAGGACTGAACCTGAAACTGTATGGATGGGAAACAAGCTTCTTAACCACCCAGCCATACCTGCTCCTAAAATGATGGGTTGGTCACAAATGGAGAATACTTCACATAATAAAGTCTGTTCAATATAGACTGACCTGGGGCTAAACAGCATCATCATTGTCAACACAGTGAAAGAGGCTCTATGTTGTCTCTTGATCTGCTGAAATAATAGTCAATCCTTCCTCAAATCATATTTCATTGTATTTTTAAAAACAAAAACAAAAAAAATGAAGAAGATAAAAATAAATAATGCACTCTTTCCCTAGATATTGTCTGAAAAAGGGGTGAAAGCTCCCTTGATCATTGGGACTGCACAATCTGATCCTAACTGGGATTGAACCACAATACCACCTCCACTACTATAACCTTTACCCCAACACCTCCACCAACATCCTCCTTTCAATATCATTACAACCACCACTATCAACAACACGGTCACGTGATCTGCTAAAAATAGCAGCCAAATCCCCACACTATTGCTCCATACACCTTCACAATTACAAGAAAATGACAAAGGTCAGAAGGGTCAGAGCTAAATGAAGGCCTTGGAGACAACACTAGACATGAGATGTGACTCATACAGCTGATAGTGGCACCAGCAGCAGGAGTTGGTGGTGGTTGTATCACATCTGCTGGTGTTATTTCTGTAAAATAATTATACTACTCCCTCATTTTCTGACTCTCTTCCCCGCCTCTCTTCTATCCCCCTTTTCCACCTTGAGGGATCACAGTCATCATCACCATCTTTCTTCTTTCCTCTCTTTCCCAACTGAAGCAGCCAGGGGTCTCCTGGGTCTCTTCTACAGTGCAACACCTGTTCCTCTCCCTTTTGTCACCTGGCAGCATAAAACAGACACCCCACCCACTCAGTCGAGGGAGGGGGTGGTCTTGCCTGGCAAGTTACTCAGTGACCCTGTTGGTGCCGCATAAAAAAAACCCCAGTACAGTCTGGGGCGGTTTTAAGAAGGGCATCCAGCCATGGAAACCCCGCCAAAGCACAAACATTGGATCCAAATGCAATGCTCTGGTCCTTCAGATCCTGTTCAACCATTCAAGCCATGCTTGCAAGGGAAAATGGACATGTGATGGTGATGATGATGATGGTGGTGGTGGTGGTGATGATGATACCTGCCATAATCAATGCCTTTATTTGTCACTATTCTTGTCATTGTTGTTGGTGTGAAAGTAACAGTTGATTTTTTGTACCTGCAAAAAGACCCCCCCCCCCCCCCACACCTTGCTTGACAGTATTGTTGCCTATCCATGGACAGCTACCAAACTACATTTAATGATATGTCACAAACTAATTATTGGTGTCTCTTCAACATTCCATAAACCCTATTCAAACCCTCCTCCCACTTACACCAGATCCAACACTGCTGCTGCTACTACTACTACTCCTACCACCACTAATTAGGCATACATATATTACGGCTCTTTGTCAGTTTCACTAATGAAGGTTTGACAGTATTTCACTTGTTTGCTCATCTGGGCAACTGATTTGTCAAATGGAGAGAAATAATATTGTACAGGGATGTCCACCCTTAAAGGAATTCTCTCTCTCTCTCTCTCTCTCAATCAGTATGCCATACAAAAATGTGCCTCATCAAATTCTATCAGACCCTTGCAAGTATGGAAAAGTAAACATTCCAATGAGGTAATGCTACAAACACACACACACACACACACAAAACTGACCAACCATTGACCAAACTGTCTGTATGGAATCAATCTCATGCAGTGAATTGAATTCCAAGGAAGTATCTGACATGTTACTCACCTTTGACCCAATCTGGTTGCCACATTGGCCAGCCTGGATATGTACAATCTCTCTCATGTTAAACTGTAAGTTGTGTTTTGTCAAGCACCAAAATCTATAAAATAAAAATTATGTATACATCAGTTAGAGTGTATAATATGTGTATATATGTATGTGTATTAAAGAAGTTTGCCTTCAAATCACTTGGTTTCAAGTTCAATTCCACTGCATGGCATCCAGGGCAAGTGTCTTTCTACCATAGCACTAAGTCAGCCAAAGTCTTGTGAATGGATTTGGTAGATGGAAACTGAAAGACACACACACACATGCGTGTGTGTGTGCGCACATGAAGTTGTTTTTAAAGTCATCCTTTCCCTTATTTCCGACCACCGGCCGAATACAAATGGGGAGACAGCCAAAAGAAGCATTTGACCCAGTCTACCTTCTTCCAGCTGTTAAACACGGAGGAAGATCTATGATGATCTGGGTGGGGGTGGCGCTATATCTTGGAAATCCACCGGCCCAATGGTTTCCCTTCATGGCAGAATTAATAGTCAAGACTATTTAAGCATTTTATGTGACCAAATTCATCCTATGGTTGCGGAACTGTTTCCGGAGGGAAACACAATCTTTCCGGATGATAATGTACCAATTCACACAGCTAAAGTTCTTACTGAATGGCATTCTAGAGAAGTTGAACATCTTATCTGGCCACCACAGTCCCCAGATCTCAATATTATTGAACACTTATGGTGCATTTTAGAAAAACAAGTAAGGAGTCGATATCCTCCACCATCATCTCTACAAGAACTGGAAACTGTTTTAGCTGAAGAATAGACAAAAATTCCTTTGCAAACAATTCAAACTTTGTACAAGTCCATTACCTCGTAGAATTCAAACAATAATTACTGCCAAAGGCAGTCCTACCTCGTATTAAAATAAATTTGTTTGAAATTTTAAGGTGTTTCCATTATTTTGTCCAACCCCTGTGTATATGAGACAAGGTCTAAATAATGGTCATTACATACTTTTTTTATTGTAGTAAATTTGACTTATAGTTTATATATATATATATACACGTGTGTGTGTGTGTGTGTGTTAATGTGTGTATGCCTGTGTTTTCTTGTCTTGGCATCACATGATGCTTGTAAGAAATATCTCATTTCATTTCCAATCTTCCTCAAAAACATGTCTAGCCACAGAGAAACATTCCTTTGCTTGGCAACAGGGAAGGGTTGGGTATCAGGCAGGGCAACCAGCCATAGAAAATCAGCCTCAATGAACTCTGTCCAATCCACACAAGCAAAGGGAAGCGGATATCAAAATGATGAAGACGAGGTTGATGTGTGTGTGTGTGTGTGTGTAGCTCAGTTGGTAGAGTGCAGGACTGCAGTATGAAATTATATATAGACAGATAGATATATATAGAGATAGAGAGGGAGAGAGAGAGAGAGAGGAGGGGAGAGAAGCAGGGAGGAAGATCGACAGACATATATAGTGTTTCTAATTTTAGCCCTAGGCCAGCAATTTTAGGGAGGTCAATAGTTGATTTCATCAACCCCCCCAGAGCTCTACTGGTACACATTTTTTGAACCCTAAACGAAGAAAGGTGAAGCATTTTCTCCGACATGTTAACAATTCTGTCTGCTTGCTGCTTTCGTAGACAGAGACACAGATTGACAGCAAGACAGGGAGGCAGGCGGACGGACAGAAACACAGGCACATCCATCCATACATATACTTCAGTTGAACAAGTTACGTGTCTGACTGCATATCTGCATGCATGTGTGTGTGTGTGTAAATCTCTCTCTATATATGTGTGTGTGTGTGTGTGTGTTTAAATATATATCGCATAAATATGTTTGTGTGTGTGTGATGAGCTTCTTTTAGTTTCCATCTGATAAATATCCATTCACAAATCGTTGCAGAAGAAACTTTCTGCAAGATGCCACAGAGTGGGACTGAAACCCAAACCATTTCGTTCAGAAAGAAATTTCAAGCAACAGAACTGCTTATCTGTACGAAAGAATCCCCATTCTGCTTTTAATGCTTTCACAACTTTACTGCCGGGCTGCAAATATTCCATCTCAATTACATTCATTATTCATCCAAGTTTTACATTAATTCAATGGCACAACCACCCTCTTCCCACCCTGAGATGTTCTCTTCAAATCTATTATTTCTTTTCTTTTGTATTTTTTTCTTTTTCCAAATAATTTTACAACGCATTTAATATAATAGAATTTCAAGAGACATATCAGTTATTCAATTACACCACTCATACAATATACATACATGTAATACATATATACATATATATATAACAGATATGCACACCTACACATGCAATGCCTTCCGAAATAAGACGCCAAACTCTTAGACATCATCCGAGCAAAGGAACAGACAGATAAAATAGAAAAACTGAAGACTAATGACTAACCTGACTGACCTGACTGAAGTCCAATCGACTCTCTTTCACTTTCAACTGACTCTCGGTCTCTCTTCCACCGGTAACTGAGTCACTCTTTCACCCTCTCACAATTGTCTGTGTATCTCTCTCTCTCTCCCCCTCACTCTCTCTTCCTCTCACAACTGTCTCTCTCTCTCTCTCTCTCTCTTCCACCCACGATTGACTCACTCTCTCTCTTTCTCTCCTCTCACCAAAGTAGCTGTTACCTCTCTCTCTCTCTCTATCCTTTCCCATGTAATACAGGAACTGAGGTTAGTCTCATAGACCTGTGTGTGTGTCTGTGTTGGTATGTGTGTAGGTGTGCATGCGTGTATGTATGAAAGTGTGTATAAGTATGTGTATGTGTGTGAAGGTGTGCATTTGGAATTTGTGTGTGGCTAATGACAAAAGAAACACTTAGATTGGTCCTCTGTGTGTGTGAGTATGTGTGACACTATGTAAAGTGAAGGGTGTTCTGCTATAAGTATAGACAGAGAGAAAGAGAGAGAAAGATGAAGGAAAAGAGAAAAGGGGAGGTAGTTTGTGTGTGTGTGTGTGTGTGTGTGTGTATATAAGCAATAGCAAAAAGGGATAAGGGGAAGATAGCTAAATAGATAGGTTTATAAGTAGAGACATTGGGAGAGGGAGGGAGAGCGAGAGAGAGTCAAACAGACAATCAATGCACACACTGAGAAAGAGAGAGAAAGTGAGAGAAAGAGACAGACACAGAAGAGGAGAGGGTAGAGAGAGAGAGAGAAAGTGAGAGAAAGAGACAGACACAGAAGAGGAGAGGGTAGAGAGAGAGAGAGAGAAAGAGACAGACACAGAAGAGGAGAGGGTAGAGAGAGAGAGAGAGAGAGAGAGATAGATGAAGTGAGTGTGTGTGAGTGTGTCTCAATGTATGCGTGTGTGTGTAGGTATGAGTGTACCTGTGTGTATAGGTGTGTCCGTGTGTTCAGCTGCAACATATTTTGGTCTGAAAAGCAAAGAAGAAAAGAAAGGAGGAAAAATTTGATTTTTCCACAACGTTCTGCAGGAACCAAGCTCTCACTTTCTTATACAGACACACACATATATATGATAAATATATATAGTCACACGCATATGTGTGTGTGTGTGTGTATACATGTGTATCTTTTATCTTCTACTTGTTTCAGTCATTAGGCTGTGGCCATGCTGGGGCATCATAAACACACCAACACTGGTTGTCAAGTGGTGGTGGGAGACTAATACACACACACACATATATGACAGGCTTCTTTCAGTTTCCGTCTACCAAATCCACTCACAAGGCTTTGGTCAACCCAAAGCTATAGCAGAAAACATTTGTCCAGGTTGCCATGCAGTGGGACTGAACCCCAAACCATATGATTGGGAAGCAAACTTATCACACATCCACACACATATCTACACTCATACATGCATACATTCACACACATACACATACTCACATACAATAACCCAGAACAATCAAGAAGCCCACACACACAATCCAGCGAAGGACTCAATACATTTTAAATGTAATTCTGTTGTTTGACTCGTGGAACAACAGTCTCTCTCACTCACACATCATCATCATCATCATCATCATTTTAAGTCTGCCTTCCATGCTGTCATGGGTTGGACATTTTAGCAGGACTCAATGGATTGCAGAACCAGATCTCAGTGCGGTGCCTCAGATTTTGACATGGTTCATTGGTCTGGATGCCCCCACCCCCACCCAAGTGCCAACCACTTTGGAGAGTGGTTGGTGGTTTTATTCATGGCACCAGCACCAGTGAGGTCGCCTTGACACTTTCTAGACTAAAAAGTAGAAGGAGGGGGACACGGCTCAGGCATTTTAAGTGGTGTTGGGAGGAGTAGGAATAGGTTTAATATTGCGGAGAAGATCCATGGCCATCCCACACCACTTGAAAAGTAGTGTTGGTTTGTTTACATCCCTGTAACTTAGTGGTTTGGCAAAAGAGAGTGATAGAATAAATACCAGACTTAGGGAAAAAATGTATTAGGGTTGATTTGTTTGAATAAGGTATTGCCCCAGCATGGCCACAGTCCAATTACTGAAACAAGTAAAAAATAAAAGATATATAAAGAAAAAAAAAATAGCCAGACACACGGACAGACAGAGCGTATGCGAGTGAGAGACAGTCAAGTAAAATTATAAATAGTCATTGTGAAAAGTTTTTGTTCTTCCCACCCCCTCCCTTCCCCACTCATTACCAATTTACTGTAATGCCATAGACCTAAACGAAATTGGTCAATATCCAAGACTGGAAATAATCTTTGACAAGCTTGAAATCATTCTAATTCCAAAGGTGACAACGTGAAAGAGGAAGAGCAAAGAAAAACATGATATATCAATGTTTGGTGCAATCGGCATTTAAACTACCCCTATTTGGCCCTTATTTCCTCCCTGTTGTATGTTCAAACCAACCAGATCTGACCTCTCACACCTACCCTGCAATGTCATTCTAAAAATAAGCAATCACATCATCAATGTCTTAAAGTTGAAAGATAATGAATGAATAATTGAAAACAGTTTGATTAAATGAAGATTACGTTTGACAGAATAATCTGTGAATGCCGAAGGATTGAGTGTCGCTGCGACAATCCATTCCCCCTGGATAAAGCGGAGGAGATCTGGGAGTTCAAAATGAAGGGTCAAACAACTGGTTTTTTGTCAATCTTAAAAAACTCATCAAAGACTGCTTACCTCAGAATTCAACTGCAGACTTTAGGAAGAATATACAGATTCCTTCTCATGAAATAATGGTAAACAAAAACTAATAATAGTGGAAAGAAATCTAAAGAACGGCACACGACAGTGGCGGCGGCAGATTAATAACAAAAGAGGCAACGCAGTTTGGTTAAGGATAAATACATGGAAAACACAGAGCAAACATTTTAATATATATCTAAGAGAAAGAAAGAGAGAGAGAGAGAGAGGGAGGGGTGAGAGAGGGGGAGAGGTGGGAGTGTATGGTGGTTATGGAACATTCTTCAGGTCTCACAGACATTCTACAATGTCAGACTTCGTCTTCCAATATCATGTCACTGTTTCCATCATACTGTCTGGCTGGCTGGCTGGCTGGCTGGCTAACTGCAGCGATGGTTGCTGATGTTGCAGTGACGATGGTATTGGTGGTGGTGGTGGTAGCGATACCTGGGTACTGCAGTTCTGCTTTTGGCAGTGATGGTGGTGGGCGGTGGTGGTGGCTGTTGTGGTATTGATGATGTTATTAATTTTAGCAATATCAATGGTGGTGATGATGGTGGTGGTGGTGGGGGTGGTGAAGGTGAAGTAGTAAAGGTGATGGCGTCAGTGGCAGTGGTGGTCATGTGGCTGTAAGTGTTTTTCAGTCAAGTATCTAACTACTGCAACGGCAGTAAGAACAACAGAAAAGAGAAGCAGGTTGTGGGTGTGTGTGTGCAGAGAAAGATGTATACATATAGAGAGAGAGAGAGAGTGAGGGAGGGAGGAGAGAGAGAGAGAGAGAGAGAGAGTGAGGGAGAGAGAGAGGAGTTTGTTCCATTCAGGGTACCCTGATTCATCTTCTATGTATAGTGCTGCATTGTTAGTATGTTGAGGGATACGGTAATTTCAGACACACACACACACAATAATCTAACCATACCTGATTTTATAGTCTCACACGCACACACTGATATACACATACATATAAACACAGTCTCTCTCAATCTCTCACACATACACATAAATAAGCATATACTCACACTCTTTCACAACCTTGTTATACACTCTCTCTCACACATCACAGTCTTGAAAATTGTGAACCTTACACACCAATGTCTACAAACATATATTTATATCTATATTTACACACTCACTCACATGTGTACACAGACATGCACCATCCCATTCCGGTGGATATATTCGTACTAAATTACTTGTTAGTCTACTCCTGTAGCTTACTCATGCAGTTTGCAACAAACACTCACATAAACACACCATCCATCGGTTTAAACACCAAATATTTCTGACATGTTCTGTTGTAAAACAGTAATTCTCTGTCATACAAGCCAAACCTTCGTCTTCCCTGTGAATGCCACAAACATCTACGTCTACGAAGTAATCTTGTTACACTGCAAGCTGGTGTTAACATAATTAATGCAGAGAACATTGAAAAAGCTAACGAAAAAAAACACATTAGACAGTGAAGAAGAGGAGAGGCAATATTTGCCATTTGTTTTACTTCTGTTTTTCTATGTTAGCATGGGTTAGGTGAGTATGTGATTGAGGCATTGCTTTTGTTATTTTAACGTTGGATCACCACCAACCCTTAGCTGTATTGAGTACATTTTCTTTTGTTTGTACGCTCAGGCATGTCATATATATATATATATATATGCTGAAATGTACTCAATTGGTGCTCTAGGTTCAGTTTCTCCTCTCAGGTGACAAAAGACAGCGTACCTCTGGTGGAGCGAGGGAGAGAAAAATGAGAGCAAGAAGAGGGTGGGAGAGAATTTGATTTTATCATTGCTAAGAAGAGGGAGCAGGCATTGGAACATTTAGTAAGACTTTGAAGCAGTCAGCAAGGCTGATACGACCCGGCCCTGCCATTCCTAATTATGTCACCTGAATAGACTTTATCTTTCCCAGTGAGTCATTTAACTAGAACCAAGGTCCTCTTCAGTTGATGGCAGTTTCAGCTGTTAGTGGGCCAATAACACACACACACAAACATGCATGAGTGTGTGTATATATACACACACACACACAGGTTTGGCAATACAAACAAGAAAATAGAACTTGAAACACGAGTGTGTATATGTAAATATATTGTGTGTTTTATCTTTTACTTGTGCAAGTCATTAGGCTATGGCCATGCTGGGGCACGAAGAATTTTAGTTGAATGAACCAAGCCAGTACTTAGGTTTTTTTTTTCTCTAAGCCTGGTACTTGTTATATCAGTCTCTTTTGCCGAACTTCTAAGTTATGGGGACAGACATACCAACACCGATTATCAAGCAGAGGTGTGGGACAAAGAGAAAGAAACACAACAGGCTTCTTTCAGTTTCTGTCTATCAAATCCACTCACAAGGCTATTGTATAAGACACTTGCCCAGGGTGCCACGCAGTGGAATTGAACCTGGAACCATACAACCATGCCTGCTAGCAGAAGTTACAAAGTAAGTTTATTACTTCTACCGATATCATCATCATCATCATTTAATGTTTGTTTGAATGTCTATTAATTGGTTATGTTCTTACAAAGTTGGCTTTGCAACATGGATTTAGGTTCAATCCTATTGCCCAGCACTTTGGACGGCTTTTCTAACAACTCTGGGCCAACACTTTTAGTGAATTTGGGAAGAGAGAAACAGGGCAAAATCCTGTCACACATATCTGTATACTTGATAAGCAGTACTGGTTTGTTTACATCTCTTGTAACCTAGCGGTTCAGCAAAAATGACCAACAGAATAAACACCAAATTTTTAAAATACTGGGGGATGATCTTGTCAACAAAACATTTGAAGACAGTATTCCAGGATGACCGTAGTCGAATGGTCGAAACGAAAATTAAATTAAGCCAGTTCATCATTCTTGCAATGCACAGAGACATAAATTTGCCTCCCTGCCATAGATGTTACTTATATCCTTCCGGGGTAGACTGACAAGCGGCTGCTGCTGACAACATTAAATAAAAGGTTAACCACTTATGCAAATCAGTCACTCCAGTTCTCTGGAGCTTCTGGATTTGTTGTGTATATAAAAATTGACTACTTTCTTTGGGTCAAGTGATGAAGAAACCATTCAGGAGAACCCAATACATGTTTACTACAGAGGTTACATACATATTTATAGAGGGGTGGTGTTTGGGCTAAATTTCACAGTTTACATAAAAGGAAAAACCAATATTCCATACAAAAATAAAAAGCATTTAAAAAGAAAACCTCAACAAGATTATCGCTGGAAGATAACATTTTACTCAAAATGGTCAAGCTCAGCTTCCAGCATGGCCTGAAGATGGCTACGGAACCTGGTACATGCGTTCCTCACTGTGGATTGGAAACGAAATAAGATATTTTTTAAAAACAAAGTGATGCCAAGACAAGGACACACACACACATTTTCTGTGCATCTTCAACTCTGTTTCTTCTACGACTTGTTTGGATTAGTAACATTTTTCTGTATATAATACCTTTGAAGACTTATATAGACAAAAAGGTGAAGTACGTAGTGTCCCTGAACGGCCACAAGCTTAGGGCTGAAACATAAAAGAATCACATAGGCATGTCGGGGCGGGGGACAACAGGACAGTGAGTAGATGTCTTGTAGTGATGACAAATCTTAGCAAGTTCTTTAGAAGAGTCTTTGGAGTAAGGATTGCTACTCTCAGTTTTTTAAGGAGTTGAATTTTCTTTCAAACTGGTAAACTCTTTCTACTTTGTATCAAAGTGAAAAATTACGGTTTCTGTCACCAGTTTGGAACCCGTCTTGTCCAGATTATTGATCTACTGGAAGCTGTCCAGAAATGCAATCAGAAGATCTTCCGTCAGTCATTTACCATATCTTGTTTTGCTGGGCATCAAGTTTTGATGTCTACCAACTGACTTGGTAGAAACCCACAAAATTACCATATTTTACAAAACTTTGGTCACCTGTTTGTATTCAATTCTCTACCACCCTTGGTCATGCTTATAAAGAGAAAAAATAAGATAATTAAAAAAGAAGCACAGCACCCATGACTTTTGGGAAAATTTTTTTTTCACACTCAGGACTGTTGAAGCAGGGAAACAAAGCATTCACCTTTCAAGACATTGCAACTGCCAAAAATTCCAGGTCTTCCAAAATCCTTTCCTCTTGACATTTCTCTATTTTTGTCATTCATTCGATTTCCTGCTGCTTTTAGCTATCATTGCCCCTTTTATTTACTTTTTTGCTGTTTTCTGTCTCCCCTTTTTTTTTTGTTTTCTTCATAGTTTTTTGCCAAGATGCAGACATGAATAAAGGTTAAAAAGAAAAAAAAGTTGGGGGGGGGGGGGGGGGGATCCCTGAAAATGAAACTGTGCAAAAAAAAAAAAAAAAAAAGAACGAAAAAAGTATTGTTTGGCACCAAATCAACTGTTTGAACAGACAGTCAAAGAGTGTTCCATCAGGTTTAGAAAATGCCCAACACCTGTAACAAGTACAAGGTTAACACCTTCCTCAATAATTGAAGTCGTTCCAGTCATGACCTTTCCAACATTTTATCTAAGACTCCAATGCTCGTTGCATCTATTTGAGGGTGATTATGCAGGAGGTCATTTGAGGGTGATTTGCTACTCTTTCTATGAACAGACTTATGTCATGGAAACAGCTGATGGAGTGGCCAAGAGCCATACCTTAATTCGCTTACCCAGGAACAGATGAAATAGTCTTGTTATATCGAATTAGTATTTTAATTAAACAACATCTGAAAGAGCAAAAATTTCAAGTTGAATTGGCATTTAAAAGAAACTTCGGTTAAAAAAGCAGTTTCCCAGATTTTATATTTCATGGCATCATGACTGCTGCTATAACAACCCCCAACCTCCCCATCATCGTTTAACGTCTGCTTTCCATGCTAACATGGGTTGAACGATTTGACTGAGGACTGACGAACCAGATGGCTGCACCAGGCTCCAATCTGATCTTGCAGAGTTTCTACAGCTGGATGCCCTTCCTAACGCCAACCACTCCGTGAGTGTAGTAGGTGCTATTACGTGCCACCGGTACGAGCACCAGTCAGGCGTTACTAGGAACAGCCATGCTCAAATGGTGTATTTCATGTGACACCTGCACAGGAGCCAGTCCAGTGGCACTGGCAACAACCTCGCTCAAATTTTTTGTGCACGTGCCAGTAAGGATCACATTCAAACGGTGCTTTTTATATGCCTCCAGCACGGAAGCCAGGCAGCTGCTCTGGCAGTGATCCCGCTTGGATGATGCTGTTAGCGCTCCACTGGCACAGGTGCCAGTCATCGAATTTGGTTCAGTTTCGATTTCCCCACACCACTTAATTACCAACTGACAAACAATTATAATTACTTGTGTATAACACAATTTGCAATTTTAATCAGTCATATAAGAATATAAAACTTAATTGGCTCACAAATGGAAGTCCTCAAATAGATTTATTAATGCATATTTGCACCCATAACTATGTCTGCCTTTAATTAGGGAAGCTAATCCAAAACTCCATTGTGACACGTGTCACTGAATTTTTGTTGGTTTAGTGGACAAGGGTAAATGGTTTGGATTTGATTTATGATATTTAGACACCAATCAAACTCACTGTAAGACTTAAATAGACTAAGGATAAAGTTAGTAGAGAAATAAATAATTTGTAAGAAGTGTTTCTTGTTACTAACGAACAAGAGTGAAGTCATCAAGTGGTCCCTCAATGTACTAGAAATAGCAGAAAAATCTTGAATCACACCTTACTGCCTTAAGAATGCTATAGTATATTTACAACATTGTCCATTTAGTTTTTTATTCTTCAGACATTGGACAGAGGTAAACCACCTTTGATCATAGATTTTACCTGGGAATAAAACAAAAAAAAAAACATGATAATCATGTTGAATTGTATCATCCGATCTAAACTAAAATAAATATAGAGATATAAGTTACCTGGTTTGAGAATAAATAAAATTAAACTTTAGAAGGGTTAAAAAGTTTTGCAAAAACAATGTACATTTATTATCTAAAGAATCATTAAAAAAAAATCCTGCAAGAAAATGGGTTTGTTGGATTGTAATGACGAAGACATGATTGTGAATTGGGATCTCACTTTTGAAATAGTTTTAGAAGGGGGGGTCGGGGGAGAAAATGTGTTGTGTAAAAGGAGAGATACTGTCTGAGACGACAAGAGTAAATGTTCTTGCCCAATGGGAAGGAAGAATAATAAAATACAATATATGAGGATTCACTAAGCTGTAGAAGATGTTGTTGTACTGGTGGCTCCAGGCTTCTTTGACTCTTCTGTAGCAGATTCCTTAAAGAGAGAAAAAAGGAAAAAATTATGCAATGAAACAAAAAAAAAAAAAAAAAAAAAGCAAGGTTTCAATATATTTGTAACTTACTGTATTTGATGGCATCAAAGATGCAGCATTCTTGTGCATTTTTAAAGCTCATGTAAGGTCTGACTTTGCATACTGGAGCTGGGGGTGATATTGTGAGGCATTATTTTGGGGAAAGTGCAGCATATTTCATATGGAATATGGTGATAGATGAAGAGATTAACATCAGAGACTGTTATAATGAAGTTTTTGGCTTTTAAAAGCAGACCGACCTGAATGATTGGGTGATAGCTGTTGCTTAGCAACAATCAGCACAATTTTATTTTTTTTTAACATCTACAAAAACAGTGTTGAATGTCTCCTTTTGTTTTTAAAAAGGGAGTTGCACGAGACAAGGGAGATCCGGTTGATTTTTCTTTCTTTTAAAAGAAGTCAACATAGCATCTTGGAAAAGGTGTCTTCTATAGCCTTGGGTCAATCAAAGCCTTGTGAGTGGATTTGGCAGATAGAAACTGAAAGAAGTCTGCCATGTGTGTGATCAATGCTCGACAACCGGTGTTGGTGCGTTTCTGTTCCTATAGCTCAGTTTGGCAAAACAGACCGAAACAATAAGTACTAGGATGAAAAATAAATAAGTCCTGGGGGTCAATTCACTTCAAGATGGCGCCCCAGCATGGCCACGACATAAGGAGTAAAACAAGTAGTTGACATCTCGTACAGAACAGATTCCATGAAGACCAGTGTCAGAGGGCAGCAGGAATAACATGACCAGAGCACAGATCCATTTCTAACAACTTACATCAAATATCAAAAGATCTTGTTGCCTCTTTGTTCATTGAAGGAACTTTTAAGGAATGAGATGTAAAACGGTGAATCTTGTCTTAAACAGTACAGTGATTGTTTTAATAGAGTACCAGATGTCAACAGGAAGACTGCAGTATTGATGATGAAAACCATTAGATCAGCATCCTAATGGCTGTTAGTGGAAATTGTTAGAGGGATTAGAGTTAAAGAAAAATCCCCAAAATAGAGGTAAAAGTTGTTAAAAAACTGAATCTAATTGTGAGGTGAGTTATGGTGGTTAAACAGAATAAAACATTTGTTCTAAGAATTTAGAAAGTTTGAGCAACACAAAAGAAAGCATTTTTGACAATGGAACCTGAAGTGATAAAGCTATAACTAACAGCATGCAGAATTTCTGGTAAGAATAAAGAGAGAAGAGAAGGGCTGCCTGCAAGAGCCAAAGCCAAGTCTTCCGCAAAGCATGACAGATGTGTGTTCTAACATTGTTTAGAGGATGAGCCTTCAACATGTTCCATCTACAGGTTTGTTCAACCCAAGATCTACTTCAAGTTCCATTGTTAAAAGTGATTTAACAAAATTTGTTTCAGTATTTCCATTAAAAATCCAACATGTGATGGGGAGGAGACACATAACGCATTCCTAATATTTGAGGAATTATAATTGCAATTGGCGCTTAAGTTTCAAATACTTTATTTTAGACGAAGCCACCACAAAATTCAATAATTAATGCGAAAAGAGAGATAAGGTGCATGGAGGAAATGGTTCTAATTAGTAGAAGGGGTTAAAACATTTAGGAATATTACTGAAAGCTAAGGATAAAGTCTATTTTAGTAATGGCACACACACACACACACTTGTAATCTAGTTATGAGGACCAGCACTCGACTGAGGGTGAAGATACAGACATTTGGGTGCCTTGACCAACAGACCAAAGCAGAGTGCCAGAAAAGTAAGCCCCACCACCATTACAAAACTAGGAAGCTTGATGGTAATTCAAGAGGAGAGGAGTGAATGGAAAAATAGAAAAAAAAAGAACAAAAAGTAAAACTACGAAGCGACTGCACAACATAACAGATATACTCCAACACCAGAAATGAGTACGAAAAAGACGGAGGGAGGTTAAAAGAAAAAGAAAAAAAAAGGAAAATGGTCAAAATAAAGAAAAGCTGGCAAAGGATATAAAAATATAAAAGCAAATGCTACAGCAATGACGACAACAACAACATCAATAAGAGGTGGTCTCAAGTTGGTCTCTACCTTATTGCTTGGGGCAAGGTCACTGTTGGAATCTTTCTGTTCAGCTTTTGACGATGATGACGATGACGATGTGTTATCAACCGAACTTTCAGTTTTCTGTTTTTTGTCCTCTGAGATCTCTTCTGTTTCTGGTTTTCGCTGCCAACAGAGCAAGCCAGATGTTAAGGCAACCCAGCTAAGCTAAACTAAAGAAATACCTACGAACTTGGCAGAAACGAAGAAAAAAAAAAGTGGGGGGGGGGGGGGAGATAAGTATTCTGAAGTTTGCTCACCTCTACTGAATGTGGCTCAATGCAAAGAGGGGGAAAAGGTTCGTATTTAGGAGAGAGAGAAAGAGTAAACTTTAGAACCAGATGCCTACCCCTTCATACAAATAACCATTTAATTGAGAAAAGTAGTTTGCAATACAGAATTCTGTCAGTCAAGAAGTTGGAACACATTGATCAAGGGATCAAGACAAAGCAACAGAATAACCTCACAACTATTGGCCCTTTATTAAGAAATTGTTATACTTGTAAAAAAAAAAAAAAAAAAAAAAAAAACTGCCCAACCAATTCCAGAGAAATAATGAAACTGTAAGTAGAGAGGCCTGAGACAAAACTCATCCCTGTGCCGTTGCATGCAGCAAATACCAAAGGCTGTGTAACTGGCAAGGGAGTCCCACTGGACAATGCTTGGTTCAAAATAGTTACATTTCCCTCAAATCACACCCTACCGGTTAAAAAAGAAAAAAGTGTGGAGGGTGGGAATAAGGATAGACTAAAAAAAAAGATAGAAAAGTCACAACTGGAAAAGCTGCCATCACGAATCTCCTCAAACATAAACCACAAACCATTTTAAGTGAATTAAAAAAAAAAACGCCTGGTATTTGAGGAAGGAAAAGGGAACAAGACAAAAATAAGAGCAGTATAAACCATCCTCTTCTTCAAGTCATGACCTTCCCATCAACACACAATCCATATTATAATCACAACTGTTGTTCAATGAATGGCAATGTGAAACTAAGCAAGTTTTTTTTTATTGTTTTTGTGATGTTTTTGCAGCATATTACTCTACCTCCAGTATTCGAGTACTATTTTCTCCCCACCTTGTTTCACAATTATATGCTTACTCTGGTATATACAGACACCAACTGACCTTCAGATCAAACTATCAGAAATTCTTATCATTAGAGGCAAAAGAGGAGGAGGGGGTAATAAATTCTCATGGTCTCAGTAGTTGACTGATCTAACAACCCGACAGAGGTGGAGGTTTGACTTAGGCAAAATTTAAAATTCGGAACCTAGATAAAAAAGAAAAAGGATGGAAACAAATAGCACAAGACATTTTATTTTGTTCATCCCTACCAATTCCGACATTTAGCCGATTCTTTAATAGAAATATTTTTACTAACAATAATAACAACACTGAACCGGTTAGCCAAAGACAACTGTGCATAATGTGGTTAGGAAGATTTGATAATAATGTGGAACAATTGAGTATTAATTAACAACAAAAAGGAAAGAAAAGCAACACAAAACAAAACAACCAACTTACTTTCCTTCGTACAAGGTGAGAGATATCTGTCGTTTTCACAGGCTGCAAATAAAAAAAAAAAAAAAAAGATTTAATTTAGAGATAATATATATATTTTACATAGAAAAGCCATATGAAAATAAAAGATTTTTTTTTCCCTTTCTACCTACACATAAAATTAACTCATTTTCTTTTCCAACCTGAAACTTACCTGTGAAGAAGATTTGGCGTCTACAGGGAGGATACTGCTGAAGCCTGTTGTGCTCCCTAAAACGTCTCCACTGGCGCTAGTAGACACACCAGCACCAGCACTGCTGCTGCCACTGGTACTGCTGCTGGGACCAGCAAAACCTGAAGAGCTACCAGCACCCATCAGAGAAGAAGACATCTGTATTAAAAAAATAGATTTAGAAAGTTTATATAAACTCCAAGATATGGTGGAAAGAAAATGCTTAACCGTTTTTGTTTCCACATTTCCATTTGAAATACGATGCCTATTTTTTTTTTTTTTAATTCTATAACTAATGAGGAATTTAGTGAAATAGTTTAAGCTGGTGTTTGGACAATTTAACATGAAATTTTGATGGAAGGTTTTATATTAGATAATGTAAAAAAGTAAAAAAAAAAAAAAAAGGTCGATTGTTTTTATTAAACCCATTTGATAGTAAACCATAGAAAATAGCCACTGCTTCATTGAAACAATGTGGCCAATATTTGGATGGATTTTATAACAGCAACAACTATTACCATTGCTATTTACTAGAACATAACAGATTAGACACAGACAATATGAAATAAACAGAAAACCTGTGGAATATATTTCTTTTGCAGTTTCTATTTCCATAACCTGTAGCATATCCAGTACGAGTGCAAGCAGAGCTGGTCTTTATATGCCAACCATTTGATGCCAACCCACAACTCCTGCTACTAGGATACAAACTTATAAAAAAAAACTATTTTATTAAATTCTTCACCATTCTCAAAAAGGCAGAGTATTCCAAAAATATGGTAAGAAAAGGGTTTATATCAAAACTTGTTAAAGTAGTAAAACAAGGATTACAGAGGATAAAATACTGCAAATTGTCCACTCGGCCAAACTGGGAGCAGTTTGGTCATCGAGTCATTTAGGACAACAGAGGAACCAACAGAGTCAAGAGTCAACTCAAGCCTGTTACATCAAGATTGTATTAATTCCTTAAGAATACTTTACTCAAAAGACTTTGGCTAGATTTCACCTCAGGCTCTTAAAAATACTGCAAAGTATTAACTATGCTACACTAGAATCACAAACATAGTTACCATTTTTTCTGCAGCCTCTTTTTTAGCAAAAGCCTTCAAATCTGCAACCGTTTTCTTTTCTTCAATTGTATCTGTAATCTAAAAAACAAATATATTTCAGTACAAAATGTCACAAGTAGATGGGTCAGGGATCATCTAGACTAGAAAAGGTTCCTTCTTTCATCCACTAGGGAATGAAAAATAAACCTTAAAGAACATTCTGACTACTTGTTGCCAAAGAACATGATCAATATTCTTAGATTTCTGGACTTTCATTAGGTTTCAACTCACTACTTTACCTCTTCAAATATAATTCCAGTTACTATTGACCTAACACACACACACACACAAATCTGTACCTTTTGTGTAATGTCTGGAACTATTTCTTCTAATTCTTTGATTTCTGTCCGAGCATTGTATACGGTTTCAACATCTGTGGTTTCTGAATAAATAAAAGTAAAAAAAAAATTCAGTTAAAAACAATTGTTTGATGTCGAACGGAAGACTTGTTGGTTGACATGGCTGAGACAGATCTTTGATACCAGAAGACTAACAAGGTTACCGAGTCCATTAAAACACTAAAAAGTTAACATTGTTGTTTAACCCATTTTGAATAACGTCATAGATGCACTCTTTTTTTTTTAAAAAAAAAGGCTTTTGCCTTGAAAACCAAATTAAGAGTGTCTGCAATTTCATTGCTTGCTAAAAAGAAGAGCTAAACATCTTCCTCAAATTACACCTTCAAAAAGCTTTGTGTTTAAGATCAGCAGAAACAGCATTTAATGGGAGGGATTAATTTGAAGGAGAGAAAGGAGACTATTTTACTTAGATGTTTCACCTTGGTTGGGCAGAATTATGAAAGAAAAAAAAAAAAACAAACAAACAATATTCCAGCTTTGATCATCTCAATTTTTGAAGGTGATTTGAGAGATTTTCTCTCCATTTCTAACTGGGAGAGCATTAGGCAATGAGATGGGCAGCGCCTGTAATTGCTACAGGCTTTCAAAGGCTGCTGACAGTAACGACAACCGAATGGAAGAAGAATCTGGTTTCAACAGTTATCTGCCCTTCGAATATTAAACTCTTTCACTGCCAGACATCAAATTTGGTTCAATCACGATTACGATTTCACTTGCCCCAACAGGTCTTTGCAAGCAGAGTTTAGTGTCCAATGAAGGAAAGGTTGGCATGGGTACCAATTCGTAGAATTTGGTTCGATTTCGATTTCACTTGCCTCAACAGGTCTTCTTCGCAAGCAGAGTTAGCCTTCCTTTGATATTGCTGCACCTCTTATGTGTCCATAGCTTACACTGGGTACATCTTATAGAGTTTCTACTTAAGCCTTTTCTACAGATCGAGCAGGGCCAGCTACCTGAAGGGGTTTGTGTTTTGTCTACCTTCCTACTTATTAGGACTTTGAGCCTAGCTAGGTTGACTCTAAGTCCTGGAAATCACAAAAGGAAACAACAACTAATGTGACTCGGCTAAAACAATGACTTACCTGTGCTGTCTTTTAAATGTTCTTTAGATTTATTTAATTTATCTGCAAACACAAAAATCAATGCATTAATATCATTTTTATAATCATAGATACAACAGTTTAAAGGGTTTTCTTTCCATTTGTGGAGATCCCACCAATGACCAACTAATCTAAAGTCTGGCATTTCAAAATCAGGTGTGTTTGTATACAAATCTTTAAAGTTCAAAAACTAACAAACATTTTAACTGAAAAAAATTGACAGTAAACGTGTTTTTTTTTTCTTCCTCCCTGTATTCATTGAGAAACATTTGATATCAAAGACAATTTTTGTTTTTCTTTTATAACCAAATATTTTCTAAGTAAAAACGGGTGGGGAGATAGAAATAGTAGAAAAAATATACACACCTATTTTGGCTTCTATAACTGAAATTGCTGCTTTGAAATTCTCTACTGCAGAATCATGGTTACTAGCAAACACATGGACTAACCCCAACTGGTAATAACTGAAAGACTGTTAAAGAATCTATAAACACCCAGAGGGGGTCGTGTCTCAGAGAAAATTAAAATTACAAAAAGGTGTCTAGACATAACTGCTCCCTCTTTTCCCAAGTACAACCATCTTCCTTACACCACTCCAAATCACAAAAATACTAATTTAAAAAAAAAAAAAAATCAGATTAAATTCATAAACTGTTTCCCTGTACACAAATGACAGTGACCGAGGTTAAGATACTAAAGTACAAGTTGAGATTATCCAGAAATCATGTGATGGTGAAAGTTTCATAGCTATGAGCAAATAAATCTACCATTTGTTCTAATTACAAAGTGAATGGAGATGGTTTGTTTATTGCAGTGTTTTTTATTGGGAACCGAACCCCCGAACAAACCACATTTTATTGACTTCCCTACTTATGAAAAAAATCCTTATTTTTCTGTTATTTTCAGAAGGAAAAAAAAACAAGGATACGTTTCAGCTATTTCTCTTTCCTCTGGATTTAGATGTTCTTTCTGAATTTTAAGACATTCTTTGATATCCTCTGCTGCCAAATCATAAAGACCTGCAACCGGAGAAAGTAAAGAAAAAAAAAAGTAATCACAATAACGACCTGATTAACAGAGAAATTAGAAAAAAAATAGACAAACAATGACAAAATTTCTTTGTGAATAAGTCCAATGGAACGACTGGCAATTACTTAAACATTTTAGACACCTTTTTTTTCTTTTTTTTTACTTGCCGAATCTGGAGGCAAGGCACAGCACCCCTGACCCTTGCAGACCCTCCGAGACCAGTAAAGTTGATAATGTTAAACTGTTACTGGTCAACACCTACAGGAAAGTTATGAGGAGGGAAGAGAAGATTCCAGAAGAAAAGACTAGGATGGTGGTTAAACACAAAATGTTGAAATGGTATTTCCTCCGGTTCTTTATGTTCAGAGGTAAAAATTCCACCAAGGTCAACTTAGCCTTTTATCTGTTTGGAGGTCAATAAAATAAAGTACCAGTCTCACAATGGGGTCCAAGTAATTGACTTGTCTCTCGCCTTAAAATTGCCGGCCTTGACCCAAAATTAAAAACTATCATTAGTATTAGCAGTCCAATTAGTAGTAATAATATAGGATTCTCAGTCCTAAGTGAAAAAAAGACCCCTATGCCCAACAGTGGGCTTGAAGAAGTTTACAGAAAAAGCAATATTCCATCTGCCTCTGAGAATCAAGAATTGAAAAATCATTTTGAATATTCAAGACAACTTCTGCAGGAAATATTTCCTGCTTACGGATGACTGATATAAAAACATCAACAGTCATTAGTCATGGGAAGTTTACTAAATAAGCCGAGGTGGCAGGCGACTAAATCACAACCATCAAGGTCACGTGACAGAACAAAGGAAATTTAAAGGACTTTTTTTTCAGGAACTCACCAGTTTCCAAACCGACTTCGCCCAGCTTTAAGTAGGCTTGAGCTGCCTTCAATTGGGATTCTTTATCTTTTCTCCTGAAAAACAATTACACAAGAGCAGAAATTTCAATAATCAAAGACAAAACATTCTTAAAAATATTTTTTAATTCCAGCCTAATTTCGAACACCCCCTCATCCTACAATAGCAATCTACTCAAAAGTGTTTTAAACAGTCTTAAAGATAAGCAGGGATCTTTTTTTTTCAGCATTTACAGATAAGCAATCTCAGTGAAGCCCATCCAGCACATTTCATTTCTTGTATGTCCATTAATAGACTGAAGAACAAAAGATTCAGAGGTGTTCAAAGACTTGGATACTTCATCTGAGAATGGCCAATATATCCAACGTGAGAAGGCAATGTTCTATGTTGGACACATGATGAAATGTGTACAATTACATGTTCACAATTCAGAACATTTAAAGCTGCTCCTGCCTGGAATGAGTCATTCCGAGGTTATTTGCTCAGATGCTACGAACAACACCTAAAGTGACAGTACCAGATAAATCTCACATTAACTAGGCTCCGGAAATCAAAGTCCTGAGCTGACTACCTCAACCACTGAGCCATGTACCTTCACCACCAGCTTTGCCATTCAATTATTCTTTCCCCACATCTGTACCTTTCCCACTAAAAGCAGTAGCGCCAAGGCATTGTTTTATGCTTGGGAGATAAAAGTGAACGAGCCAACACAATTTCAAATATATAAACAGACACACATGCAATGAAAAAGGGGAAAAAAAAAACAAAACAATAATAATAAACCTACTTTAAATATATTATTTTAGCAAGTTCCAGACTCTCCCAGGCCAATTGGAGATTTGTAACATCATTACCAGCATCCTTTGAAATAGAAAAGTTACTAAATATCATCAGGCAGTTGATACAGTGACCAGGAAGGGCTGGACTGAGGCAGGGGAGGGCATGGAGGGGATGTAAATGTAAGAAATGCACAACCACTGTGAGGCCCAGTGTCAGACCGGTCAAATGTGGTGATGTCGATCACCTGATCTGTCCAGTTTAAAATATTAAGATTATGCCACTAACACACACGATCCTGGTTGACAACAACAAAGAAAACAAGATAGAAAGAAGTGATGAATTATTTGTCCAAGCTTGTTTGCCTGGACAAGGATTCATTGCCACCAAAATAGGAATCAATGAATAAAATAGTCACTGGTGTTGCAAATAGCCACCTGGCTGAATCAAAATCTGATACAAAGCAATATTTAAAATAGCCATCTATGCATCATGATGTATGCATACTGTTGTGTTGACCAAACACTCAGTTAATTAAGTGAAGGAACATTAAGAACCCAATATGTGAAATAATGGTGTGAAGGGAGAAGGTGAACATAAAATCAAAGAATGAAATAGTGCCACAGAGAACTTGAGTATTCATGGTCAGTATTGAGGGGAGGGGGAGAAGACGGAGTGGATGCGAGCATTTTGTGACGATCAAAATGGAACTCACATGTTCATCTTCCTCTGGATCCTTTTCTTCTGGTTTCTCCTGATTTTCAACAGCCTCGTCTTGTGAGGAAAGAGACTCTGAATTGTCCGTCCGATCTTCATCTCCAGTTCCTTCATCCTCTTTGGAAGCAGCTTTAGAAGAAGCACCATCATCTTTTTCTGTTAGAAACATGCATATGCAGACACGCTTATATTTATCTAAATATTATAGAAAGATCTGAAACTCAACCAATTCAGGAACAAAATTGGTTCCAGTCCTTAATCAGTTTACAGAAATCCTAACACGAAGGAAATTGGTTGCAAAAGCTAACAGATTACCCAGGAGATATTGGTAACACTACAGGACAATGTAGTTAAGTTGAATCTCCATGAGGATTTGTAATACAAAAGTTTTATTTAAGAATCAAAACAACAGACAGTACAATGTTTGAGTTGCATTCTTATTAACTGTAACATCTTCTTCCTGACTTTGTAAATATTCAGTTTTTGCTAAATTCCAGTCTACATAAAAAGCATGGAATGAATTCTCTCGTAGTGCCGCTCCATTTAGAAATCCATAATTTTGCAACGTTTATGTACTTTAAAGATTTTGTTTTGAGCAGCAGTTTTAAATATGAAATATTTGCTTCAGAAACTCACAAATGATAAACAAAAAATTTGGTTACATGTTTAAACAAGGGAATGATGGCTGAATGGATTAAGAATCTGCAAAATCACCTTCAAACCATAGCCTACCATTTAAAAAGATTAAATAGGAGGAATGGAAACTTACCTGAATCTTTTTCAGATTTCTCATTTTCTCCATCATCTCCTTCCTCTTCATCATCATCATCATCGTCGTCGTCGTCTTCCTCCGCTTCAGCAGCAGCTGCTTCAGCTACAGAAGTAAAACATTCAAAGTTTAGGGATGTGAAATTAACATGAAGACCTTCCCCACAAAATCTATCTCTGGAAAGATATTTTCCTGACAGACAAGGTGTGTGTGAAAGAGATATCACTGGGCTATGAACAATTGGACCGCTAGACTCCAGTTTTGGTGTTGTTAAGCTTCATCAGCAACAGATACTGAAGCAGTCATTCATAGCTGACTAAGAGATACTGCTTTTATATATAAACAACAAACAAATTTGCATTTTATTGCGTGACCAACACACACAAAATCACTCGATCCATTTAGCAAAGCTTGTATGTTGCAGAGCAAACAAGAATTTTCAGATTTCAAGTGAATTGGTGAACCCCTGGTAGAGTTGTCAGCCCATTGGGCAAAATGCTGTGGTATTTCTGGCTCGTTAGGTTCAGAGTTCAACCTTCCATCGTGTCGGGATCACAAAATAAATACCAGTTAAGTACTGGGTGCCAAATGGCAGTGCTCCAGCATGGTCACAACCTTTCAGCTGGAATACATAAAGGAATCCCTTGGAATAGAAATACCTCCTATGCATATTTGTTCCACTCTGAGTTGCCCAGACTTCCTAACCACTGATGTCAATAACTGTCCACCCAAGACGAGCAGAACCCTTCCCTGAACCAATCCAGGGATAAAAGATGGCAGAACAAGGAACCAACAACAACAACCAACTGGCAACAATCGACGACTTACCTTCAAGACTTTCAATGACCTTCGAGTCTAGCCTGGCCAATTCTAGCAAGGCATGACCATAAGAGAAGTAGGCAGCAGCACATTCAAATGCCATCTCTCCATAGCACTTGGCCCTGTCAAAGAAACCAAAAAGCAGCTCAGCAATCGTCATTACATCCATTGTACAACAACTCACCTCAGTATTAAAAAGATAAAAACAAAATGCTGCTGCCAGCAGAAGGGTAACCTTCCCACACACCATGTGTCTAGGTCTCTGTGGTAAAGGAAACAAGTTTTTCTAGAGTAGAACAGCCGAAGTAATATTATATTGCCCCGACAAGGATTGAACTCAAAACAAAGAAAAGGTCCAGTTTAGTCTAATTCTCTACTTGTTTCTACTATTCTAATAACAAAAATAAGAAAGAAAAAAAAAATAATTACAGAATTTGACAAGATTCTTCAAATTGAGTAACAGCCATTGGAACATCTCCACAGATTAGATTTCTTTTCCCTTGGCCCATCAAGTTCACAGCTTTTGACATCACCTCAACTCTGAAATCAAAAAATTAATGAAAAGAAAAATTATACGGGCACAGATGTGGTGCGTGATCGAGGGTCTGGGGTTAAGCCATACTTAAGACAAACACGTTGTTTGTGTGTGTGTGTGTGCCATACCTACACAAGTGAGACCCACCCCCCGATTTGGTTTCCTCATAACTATCAGAGAAATGAATTTTTTCTATTAATCACATTTTCAAAAAAATACCTTTCAGGTGGAGTAGATAACGATTATATCGGAAGTTAATGTAAGAAAGGGCAAGAGAAACATTGGAAGGCAATGCACACATACATAGCGATACACATCAGATGCAATTTTATGAAAGTTATGAAGGGGGAGAAAGTCGGAGTGTGTAGGTTTACCTATTATATACATATAATTCAAACACACACTAAGGGACATTAATTATGATCGAAACAGACAAATGGATAGCAAGCTATGAAGATTTACACGGCAATGTTTCATTTCTGATACAAATACGGAAACCGTGCCGACATACACGGCCAGTTCGAGTACAAGGGGGAATTCTGAAAAAGTACCCAAAATACTTCTAATAACAACGAAGCGGGACAATTCCTGATGAGAAAAATATTAGAAATAAAGTCTATTTTAACCAGGCTTAAAACCTCTAATTAACAAGTGGATTAGAATGAGTGGATCTTGGAAATAATGGTAAGGAAGGAAACTGAATGTGGGCGAGGTTGTCCAGATAATTATCTTTTGTAGACGTACGAAAGAAGGATGGAGGTTACAATATAACTATCCTGTGGCCAAGTTGGAGCACCATCCACCAGAATGCTCGTTACAGGTCATTACGGGTAACTTTGAGAATATACTTTTGTCACCATGGGGTAAATATCACGATGTCAGCTACACAAGGATTATAATTTTATGATTTAATGTTTATCATGTTTATATTCATAAGCATCGCTTATTTCAATTCTGTTTGTCTTTTGCTAATTCGTTATCCGATGTAAAACGGAACTATAAACAAACCGACCACCATTTATACCGCTTCACGAAACAACATGCGAGAGAATTGAATAAACGGAAAAGGAACAGTGAGAAATTGTCACTATCGCCATCTAAGAGGGTCGTTATGCAATGACTGTAATATTTGTGTTGTGTATAAAAGGTTTATATATATATATATATTTATATATATATATATATCATATATATATATACATACATACATACAGAGAGAGAAAGAGTGAGAGATCATACGTCGACGACAGAAAGAAAGGCGTTAAGAAACAAAGTGAAGGAAGTGGAAGCAGAAATGCCGGCAAAACCGGATTCCTGGGTCCACTTTCGGCGATGGGTCCGTTGAAGAAGTTGTCCAAAGACTTAATACTATTTACATTAAATTCTGCGAAAATAATTCATAATTCACCAAAAGTCTGCCTTATTACTTTAGCAATGACTTTGATAGTTGTAGCTCTTACCTTTCTTTACTGGGAGAGCCACTGGCAGCGGAACTGGATGGTTCTGCGACAGAAGACATAGCTGCTGGATTTTGAGACACAAACAACTTCCGACTTCGACTCGGCTTTTGTTATTCTTTTCCTAATTCTCAGTAGGAGGTTTGGTTTCTTTTCTACGTCTCTCTCTCTCTCTCTTCCTTTATTCCCCGTTGTTTATCTGAAACTCAGCACAATCCCGTCCGGTTCCCTTTTCTCTATTCAACACACTTTCCCGCCAATATATAGTGACGTTGATGACATCCAACACATATAACCTCTAATCTCTACTTCTACTACTCATATATCTCCTCTTCCTACCACTATTCATATGGCGCTAAGTTGAAAACGATAAAATTAATCAATAAAAAGGCTGGATAAATAGACAAAACAATTAAAACATCTCCTTTTTACCCTTAAGCAGTCTTTAATTACTATATTCTATGCATTTATTGATATTTTAAAATTTGCATGATTATAAATAATACATATAGAGAGGGATAGAGAGGAGAGTTACAATGAAAGTCAAATATATTACTGTTTTCTCGAACTGCAACAAACCTACACCCTTATGTAACGCATTTGAATGCCCATAGATACTCTATTAAATATTAAAATATAAATTAAAACACCAATAACTTTCCAAAAACGAATCTTTATTTGCAGTGTGTACTTTAGTTTCGGGGTTATCAGTCCATTAGTTGTGACGTCACCAGTCTTGGCTTCGTCTCTCTTCGTTCGCCCCTCGTGGAATTTCTTGTTCGTTTCACCAACTTCGGGTAAGTACCCTGACACCCTTAACACGGGCCTAGAAATTACAGATAGCCATCGATTAACGTACAGCCCGTCGTCTATTTGATATTTACAGTATGTTTTTGTTTTCAGAAAGGGCAAAAAAAGATACCAGAATTATTTTCTGAGTCGAGATAAAAATTACAAAAAAAGAAAAAAAAAAAAAAAAGATGATCGTGGATTCAGGTTTTGGGGAAAAGTGTCAATGCCGTTCGGTCACATGTGGGGCAGAGGTGTAGGAAGATAAATATGTGTGTGAATCTAAATATATATTGATCATTAAACGTGCATTTATTGTCTATAATGTGTATTAGGGATTCTGGAATAAGCTATAATTGTATCTCGAGCTAAATGTGAGTGCCGTGTGTGTAATAAGATACGTACATACCAACGACTATATAATAATATGTATATATATATATACACACAAATAATATATGAGTATATGTATGTACATACCTACATCTGCATGTATATATAGATGCATATCTGGGTACAGGACGTAGCAAAAAAAAAAACGTGGACAAAATGATAAACGGAATAAGTTCCTCCTTGTGAAAAGAACACAGAATATGTTTCTAAAAATAAATTTTTAAAAACCCTATGAGGAGAAATTTTACTCTTTCAAAAATTATAGGAATATATTGATTTATTATTGTAAACTTTAATTGTGATTTGCTAAAGGAAATTAATTAAAAAACAATTTTTGCATCGAAGAAATCTTTAGGCTGGGCACCTCAAGATGTTGAAGTGAAAACTTATTGCTTGCGGATTCTTAGTAACGCCAGAATCGTATGACAGCTATGTGTGTGTGTGTATTTATTTATACATACATGTATACTGTTCTTATGTATTTTTTTTCTATACTTCATGCCAGAGGCCATACTGGAGCGCCTCTTTGAAGGATTTAGTCGATCATATTGACCCCCCGGTACTTGTTTTAATCAAGTCGCCAAGTTACGAAAACAAACCAACCAACACCGGTTGTCTAGCGGTTTGAGACATTCAAAGACACGCACAACAGGCTTCTTACAATTTCCGTCTATTTACAAAGGCTTGGTCTCTCCGGTGCTATTAATGGAGCCGCGCATTAGGATTTGAACCTAAAACCACGTGGTTACGAGGCGATCCTATAAACTACATCTATATAAAAAAATCAAACTACTTCTATAACACCTCCATTCCACATAGTCTCTTCAAAAGTGCTGTGTATTTTTATGAAATTTTAGATACGTTTCCGAGGGTGAGAATTGCCATTAATTTGATAACATTAAAATATATATTTTTTGTTGTTTTTTGGAGGCGTTTCGGATCATTTCTTCCCCTCTTTTGTTTCCTCATAATTCTTTTTAAATTGCATTTTTTTTAATGACGTTTTGCGCAAATACGTTTTTAGAGAGTGTGGATCACGTAATGTTGATGTTCTAAACAAGTTTTTTTTTGGGGGGGGGGGTAATGTTTTACTAAATTTTATCAATCTAATTGTATTCTATATTCTCGAATATCACTGCAAAATTTCTACTAAAAAAAAGTGTTTTTCTGTCGTTATAAAAGAAACCGAGTCGATGGTGGAAGGGGGGTATACATTTGTGTGTGTGCGTGTCTATAATAAAGGTATATTAAATAACCTACAAGATAAATTATTGCTTTTTGAGAGGATAAACTAATCGCTTGTTAGCAATTGGTTCCAAATCCGAATGAGAAAGGGAAATGATCTCAAGAATTCACTGCAATTGATATGCCATTCAGGAAAAGATAGTCCGAGTGTTGAAGCAGGTTTTCTGTGGCCTTATGCCCTTCCTGTCGCCAACCCTCACCAGTTCCTAAGCAAGGTAACATTTTCCTATGTTTTCTTATGGAAGTCTGGAGACAAACCACCTCACCTGTATGGTGGTGATGCTCGTTTACAACCATCGTGTCTGGACAAGCATATACACACACGCACACACTGAAAATGGACTTTTGGTGTGTCTACCAAATCCTCTTTTTAGGTGCAGTGGGGCTGGATGGTTAAGAAGTTTTCTTGGTTTCAATCCTGCTGCATGGCATGTTGGATAAAATTCATTTTCTGTAGCCTGGGGCTAGCACATACGTTGTGAGTAAAATTGTGTAGACGGAAACTATGTAGAAGCCTGTAATCCAAGATTACCCAGCCGCCAATCCGCTTGATCAATTTGTGGTCAGAAATTCTGATTAAAATCCATTTTTGCATAGACTAGTTCATTTGTTATTACATCCGTTTTTCAATGCCGGCATGGGTTAGATGAATGTATTATTGATGCATTGTTTTACAGCTGGATTCTCTTCCTGTCACTAATCATTATCTGATTTACAAAATAAAGGATATCTTGTTCCATACATCAAGGATACAAAGCCAGGGGGAAATGATGGAGAAGTGCAAACATGTATCCAAACAAGCTTTTGGTTTCCATCTCCCTGATCCACTTTGCCTCGGGTTACACTTCACTGTAAACTCCAAAACAATGTTAGGAGGTGAGACTCTTAAACATACTCGTGCTTGTGTGTGTGTGTGTGCGCCAAGGTCTAACGTTGGGAAACCCCAGATATTAAGAATGGAATTAACTCACTTTACTTCCAGTTCTGTTATGACCCATGGCAGAGTTACACATGCAAGAGAAAGAATAAGAGGAATGCTGCCACTGGAAAAGTATTTTCTCCAAAAGTCCCTTAATGTTGTTATCAGCATGAAGAAATGTGTTGAGTATGTCATGAAACACAGTAAACATGGTTCCCTGCTGCTGAAGCCCATAGAATGAACTCCCAGTTCTATCAGGAACAAACAGCTACAATTAACACAACTCCAGCACTCAGCCTTGAGTTATATTCCAACTACAAAGAAATGAATTATTAGCATTAAAAGGGGGGAGGATGTTAAATATGACCAGAATTATTTTATGCAAATGCCACAAGAACCAAATACTAATCAGAAATTCTATGAAACTACTCAAGTGGGGAAAAAAATAGCAGGTAATGCTAACCTATGCAAGGAGTTTACAGCTGCTGTAGACAACAAAACCATCGTTCTCTGTGACAGACTTGAGGATAATAACAGTGCTGCATATATATAGACACCCCAAACTGAGACACACAACACTGGAAATGCTTCAAAGAAGAGAATGCAGACCCTAGCCTTTGCTTCCAATAAGCAGGTAACAACAGGCTCGAGAAGAACCGAAGAAACCAGCAATCTGAGTCCACTGGGGAGACTAAAATATAGGTTTAACACCTTCCATAATAAAAGCAAGCATATCGCTGTGTTGGGGCCAGCTCTGCTGTAACTTATCAAGAAGAGGGTGTCTTTAATGATTTGCAAAGCAAGAGAGGGGAAAAAAACTGACTAAAGGAGAACTGTGCAGCACCTAACTTAATGATGATCATTTCTTCAACCACAAAGTAGCAGATAGCACCCAGCCATCATTTGGAAGCATCTTCTCTTCCACAAACATCTTTGGATTTTGGTAACCAGATCTCTAAAGAAAACAAACTGACAGCCTTCTCAAAGTCTTCAAAGAAACATGATCTCCATTCATTTCAGAGGAATCATATCCTCACTTCTTGCCTCAAAAATCTACACCTCTTGGCTTCTTGATATAATTTCCTTTCATATTGGTCTCTTCTTCAGGTAGAACCAAAATGGCTTCCATGATGGCAGATCAACATTAACCACAGAATTGTCGAAGGGACAAGAATCGGTTTTATTTATGGGTTATTTCAAAACCTTTGATTGTGTCAACGGAAAAGTCGTATTTCATAGCCTCTTGGACTATGGTACCTCAAATGAGATTGTCAGAGTATGTGGGTTGGCCGAAAGGTTCATAGTCTGACCAAGATACTCTCAAGGAATGCATTGTCCTGATGAAACAAGACCCCTTTTGTCAGTTTTCCTGGGTGTTTGACATAGTACTTTCCATTGATGGTCTGGGGTTTTTTTTTTCAAGATAGTCAATAAACACAATGCCTTTTGCATCCCCGAAATGCTGAGGCCATCACCTTCCCTGCAGATGAAACAACCGTGGCTTTGTTTGGGGCAGGTGAGGAGGGGTGCTTCCACTGCATGGATTGTCCCATTTTTTCTGGCTCAAAGTGATGAAGCCAGTATAAATCCTGGGTAAGGAAACGAGCTGGATCTGCCCCAAACAATGTCAAATTTACCAGTGATGTGATCAGCTTGGTGCACTTCTGATGAGATGTCAGATGTGGCATCCAGTGAACAGAAACCTTTGTCCAGTTCATCATGCAGAATATTCTCAACTCTCTCACAGGCTATGCTAGCAGCATTGGCTATTTGATTTAGAGTCAATCTCCTGTCATCCATCAGCATATGGTGAATGCAACCAATATTTTCCTTTGTGGTGGCAGTTGCAGGACATCCAGTCCCTTTTTCTCATCTCCAAGACTCTCCCTTCCCCTCCTAAATTCAACTGCCCAATTTTGCACTGTTGATAAAACTGCAGCATCATTAAGAGTTGAAACTAATGCTTGCAAGATTTCGTGGTCAGCCAATTAACTTTTCTTTGAGAGGTGCACCAATGTTCTTGATGACCTGATTCTGCAGTTTTCCAGTTACTATTCTTCGTTGGAACAGCTTCATGTGTGTGTGTGTGTATATATATATATATATATTGTTCATGCTGGCATGGGTTAGGTGGTTTGACCAGGGCTGGTAAGCTGAGGTGCTGCACCAGATTCCAGTCTGATTTGGTACGGTTTCTATGGCTGGATGCCCTTCATAACGCAACCCCTCCGAGTGTAATGGGTGCGTTATCTATCTATCTATCATATATATATATATATATATATATATACTGTATAATGTTAATAGGAATGGAGAGTATGTATGTAAACATTGTCATTTTGATTAGATCTGCATGCCCGGAAGGTGATGAACATCACAACACCCATCTCTTCATCTCGCGTTTATAGAGTTGCTTCACAGGTCGGTGGATGTTGTTGGTCGTTAGAAGTTTAATTATAAAGTTTTATGAATAACTCCCAGGTTGATAACTTGGTGTGTGTGGGGGGGGGGGGTAGTAGTAGTAGTAAGAAAGTGAAGCTACTTAAGTGTGTAAGGTAAAAAGGTAAGTCTATATTTAGACTCTCGGCAGCGTTACTTTGTTAGTCGCGTATTAATCGTGTTTTCAGCCATTTCACTTACTAACAGGCTACAAAAGAATTTTTTTTCTCTCTTTGATCATTTATTTATTTATTTATTTCGCTTTCTTTGTTTAGCATTACGTTCTCACTTTTGTTGAGCCAGTGTAGTAGGCGGTTGTTCTTTGTGGACAGGTGTAGTTAGGTGAAAACGTCTCCATTCGCTGTCATCATTATGTCTCGAGTTTTTACAAAAAAAAAAAAACAACTTAGCAGCAGCATGTGGTAGCTTTGGGATCCTTCGACAGTGTGATGCCAAATAGCCATAGTTTGGAACTTTGGTTCAGTGTTGGTGTTCGTTATACAGGGGACGGTTCCACTGAAGTAGAGCCGACAGTGGTGGTCATCGGTAGAAATATTTTTTGGGTCTTGTAACCAGTGTAAAATTTATGTTAGTCACTCGACTTTCAGAACAGGATTTAGTGATTTCAATCTTTAGCAATGGGACTGTAAGACTAGAAAATTTGGCTACTATTTCTAGCATGTTGTGCTATAGAGCCTCGTTGTCCTATGGGTTGCTATGTCAGTCGGCCTCCCCCAAACAGCTAAATAAATATTAGAACAGTTATGTAACGTTTATTTCATGCTGTACGGTTTTAAGAAATGTTTAAGATGTTGGTTTTCTAGCACTTTTTCATCTCTGCTCCCATCCAATAGTTAGAAGAAGGTGGATGTGGAGAGACGAACGAGGGACGGATCTTCCGGCGGCGAAATTCTGTGTTGGAACGTTCGCTTCGTTCCAATAATTAATTAACCGATTCTTATTAAAGACTAAAAATAGTGGACGAGGCGGCTTCGTTCTCGAAACCGTGTGTAGTCTGATGACCTACCATATGATATCACATTGTGTTTTAATAAATTTAATAGTTTTTACGTATCTATTATTTATTCCTTTCTTCCTATTAAATAATTGTATGGCGAACTTGTCCAAGACTACATTTTACCCACGTGTGTCTGTTGGGGAGTTTCTTTCCTCCTCCCGCCACCCTGGTTCTGCTGTGTTTCAATGTCGATACCTTGTTTGGCAGACACCCCACATCTCATACACACTCTCACCTCCTCCTCCTCTCTCTCTATTTAAATCACTGTACTCTCGTTCTACCGGATGTGTTACCCACGAGTACTTTCCTCCTTAACGTATTTATTTTTATGATGATGATGATGATGATGATGATTGTTTTGGCTTTGTTAAATAGTGCAGGTTAAAGTGTGTATAATCTTGTACCTGTAAAGAAAGTGGCGTATTCCTTGTCCACGTTTCCTGCCGAGTCCCTCCGTCACGAACATTAAAAGTTCAGGTGATTCGTATAAATGGTCAACGTATTTCATTGGTAACACTTGTGGTGGGATACCAGTGCCTGCTGAGTTGATTCTATTCAAGAACAACTCTGGCAATTAAAGCATTTCTCTAATGAGATTGTTCTTGATTATATCGTATTTTCCCGACTCTCTCTCAACTATTAACCACATCTGTAGGCCTGATCTGGTGCGTTTTCCTTATAATTAACTATTATTTTAGTTAAGCTGCTTTGAACTGGAGGAAGAAAATACATTGTCGTTTGTAAAGTGAGTTGAATAAGAAATGTTTGCAGTAGAGTATTATGTAAAGATTTAAGAACTGCTGAGTTAAGCCGTTGGATCATTGCTAAAAGCTTTGTGTGTGTGTATAAGGCGTTCCAAACTATTGAATTGGTGGCCCTCCTGTCTGGTAAGAACTAACTTGAGTAACGAATTCAACTTGGGCTTATTTTCTGTCCAGAGAGAAAAATAATTAATGAGGAGGGTAAATCGATGCTTGAAGCTTATACATTTGGTTAATGAATCCGGCTGTCTTAATTAAGTTAACAGCTGTTAATTAATATGTGCATGGGGGGGGGGGTTGTGTGGAGGAAGGGAGAAGAGAAAGATGGAGTCGTTATTTATGAGTATTAAGCTAATGTGTCACGGAGATAGGGATTATCTTGTGATTGCTGCATTGACCTCCCTCTTCCAGGGGATCTTTTCAAATATGGTGGTAGAGGATGGTTTTTTCCTGCATTTCCAAGATGTGAGAATGTCCTGTGTAGTAGATTGGCTTCCTATCCCATTGTAAATTGTCATCCACTTCATAGGATAAAACTGCAGCTGTGCAATAGCATTTGGTAATGTTTAAAACTATTGAGCAGCCAGATTTGGTAACATTTCTTGGATATGGTGCCAGCCTGTTACAGTCACCAAAACACATCACAAAGAAATTGTCATGAAACAGTTGAACTCTTGACCTGATAATTTATGAATATATATATTCAAGCAGGCCACTTCACTTCTACATTTATATGATAAAGACCTTGTCCCTGCCAGCCTCTACTTGGTGATGTTAATTAAAAAAAGAAAATTATTTACTATATTGCACATCTTGATTAGCAATTAAGTAAATAGCATTTATAATTAAAATATTTTCTTTCAATTCCTTCTATCCTTGTGTGCGTGTGTGTGTTATACAGTTGGCTTCTCAATATTCAGAAAGCTTGTGGAATGTTGTGGAGGCAAGAGTTAGTTGCTTATTTTGTTTAGGAATGGATTAGGTCCTGGATTGTTGATCTTCACACCTTCTTGCCAGACAGAAGCAGTAGACTGGTCGGGAAGGGTGACTTTGAAACTGGTTTCTTGTGCAGACTTAAGTCTTGGAAACTCCTGCATCAGCCAACATATGATGCCGTCAACTGACCCCACTCTCTGTCTATTGTGTAATGTTTAATAGACAGAATTTTTTTTTTTTTACACCTGAAGCTTTTTGTGGAAATGTGATGAACGAGGCTTGGCTCCTCCCTTTGGTGTGTTGCTGTTATTTCCTCAGCCAAACACAGCTTTTGCTCCAGTTGAGAGAATTACCCTGCATTTAGCTTCCTTTTCCTGCTGTCAGAACAACCCCACCGCAATTGCAATGACCCTGTTTGTAGTGGGTTTCCGCTTGCTTCCTTCCCACATGTTTAGGGGAAAAGTAAGGAAAAGATTATACCCCTTGATCATTGGTTCAAATCTCACTGTTGGTATTTCTGGATCCGAGTGCCTTATTACCTTCAGTTCATTTAGCTGTTGCTTCACCTGGGCATTATCTGCTCAGAGAAGTGGATTTACATTTACACACTTCACAAATCCAAAATGCCTCTGTTGCTAGGCTTCTGACAAAATAGTTCTCTCCTGTATCTTGGTTTTGCCTGAGAGGCTTTTTTCGTTTCTTTTTTTCACATGAGCTCATTTTTCCAGGTTTTATGTAATTCATTGAATAGAATTGCAATATAAGTTCATTGAGAGTACAACGGTTAGAATTTGTCTTCTTCAGAGTTGACGTCTGTCTGGAAGTCCTATTTCGACTGTTCTTCCTCTCTCTCTCTCTCTCTCTCTCTCTCTCCTGCATTACGTTTATATTATTATTATGTCTGAGATTTTGTTCTGTATTTTCAGGTTTTGTATTTATACATTTAAATTAATTCAGACAAAACATGAATGCTGAAAAGTTACGACAGCTTCAGAATCAGGTGAAAGATATCCGTATTGGTGGTAAGGTAAGCACACTGAACTTCTATAGATTTAGCTCTTAATAAAATCACTGATCTGTGTTTGCTAGTACTTTCTTTTTTAGAATCAAGATAAGACTAACGCCTAATTTACACTTCAGTCTACCACTACACTTGTTCCATACACATCACTGATGCTCTTGAAAAATTCTTCAATGCCACAACTTCACACTAAATGCCATTCAGACATTTGATCCCTTTGAAGCATGGGCTGTTGACAATATTCTCCAATATGCTTCCCTCTGGGCTCTATATTCTGCTTCTCTTAGTTTTCATTGTAACTTTGTAACAAGGTCCAACACGAGTTGGACCTTGTTGCAGAAACCAAAAGCATACTGTATTTAATGGGATGCTTCGTCACCAGCTCTGGAGCTGAAATCTTCTTTGCAGTAGGTCTGGGAAATGCAGTGTAAATGGCTTTTTAGAGAATTGGTTACAGTGGAACTTGGCTGGCATTAGAATGATGAGTTATAGGGGAGGGGCAGTTTGTTATAGAAGAAGAAACAAGAAATAACCTTCTGACATTCAAATATCTGGTTGTAGAGGTCGTGTCAGTGAAAAGCATAAAACATCAGATTTCTGACTCCTTTTAGAAATTCTGTAGATCTGTGCCGTCTCTCGTAGCAATCATTACTGTTGTTATTTATCAATTAGCACTTTGTTTCTAAATTGCTGTTATTCAGTTTGTAATTTCTGTTGACAGGGAACAGCCAGAAGGAAAAAGAAGGTCGTCCATCGCACTGCCACCACCGACGACAAAAAGTTGCAGGTTTCGCTGAAGAAGTTGACAGTCAGCAACATTTCTGGCATTGAAGAGGTGAGTGTGTAGGGGGGGGTTGAAGATGGTTATATTGTCGCATTTGATGTGACTGGGGGGGGGGGTTGTTTGAACTCCCGTGTCCCTTGCTTGCTGGTGTATTTGTGTTGCAAATGGTTGGGGAAGAATAAAAGTGATCCTTCAACACACGCCTATATTTATATGGTTTGGGGTTTGGTCCTATTGCATAGCATGTATGGCCCAAGTGTCTTCTACTATTGTCCCTAAGTGGATTTGGTGAATGGGAGAATACCACCAGGTATACGTTTGTGTTAGTGTCCCCTTGTCTTCATATTACATGATAGTTGTAAAATGATTGTCATACAAGCTGTGTCATTCTGTGAGAACATGTCTGGCCAGGGAGAAATATTACATTGATTGGAAACAGGTAAGGGTTAGTGACTGGGAGGGCTCCCTCTGGCCCTTGTAAACGTGGTCAAGCAGGCATTAAATGATGACGTGTGTGTATCAGCCTCGTCATTTTACTTCTCTCTCTCTCTCTCTCAGCTACCCCTGTCCCTTCATCGAATGACTCCAACACATCTCCAGACCCCATCACTCATTGTCAGTAGACTCCCACTAATAACTTACTCGTTATGAAACAGTTGACTTGATTGATAGATGTGAATTGGGCATTGTGGTTTGGGATGCCTCCTGCTTTCAATAAATGAAAGGATTTTATTGTTTGCATTTTTGTTTTTTGTGTAGGTGAACATGATCAAAGAAGATGGTCAAGTAATTCATTTCAACAACCCCAAAGTACAGGCGTCCTTGACAGCTAACACCTTTGCCATTACCGGCCATGCAGAGACAAGGCGTAAGTTTACACTTGGTATTCTGCTCTCTCTCTCTCTCTCTCTCTCTTTGAATATGTATACACATGTGATAGGTTTCATAAGGTGTTCCTTGTAAATTAGGTTTGTCTTGTTTTATGTCAACTAGGCCTGTCACACAAATGTTGGAAGAACTTTTTCGCAAATTCAGTTTGAAAGTCATTCAATTTGAACTTTTGTCAGCAAAAGTCTTTAAAACTGGAAATTGCTTTATTCTTTTGTCTTCAATCAGCTTGATCAGATGATTCAACTGTTGATGTTTTTGGACTTTAGTGCCATTAACTTGTCAGAGTTTTTGTTCAATTTCAAAACTGAAAATAGAATTTCTGGAGCTTTTCAGGAGCAAAAACTGTACTTCACTGGTGCTTTATGCAACTGGAATTTCAAAGATTTTGTCAATTTGTTTAACTGTTAATTGCTTCAACATATTTTCTCTGGCAAATCTATAAACCCTAATAGAAATAGGTGTGAACATATAAACTTGATAATGTAGTGTCTTTGATTTGGTTCAATTGTGTTGGTTATTTTGAATGTATCTTTGTAGAAATTGCTGAAATGTTACCTGGAATCTTGAACCAGCTTGGTGCCGAGAGTTTGAGTAATTTAAAGAAGTTGGCTAATAGCGTGGCCGGAGGTAAGTCTTCTTGTCTGGACCTTTGTTGCTTTAATCTGTTGTTGTTTTTGTTGTCACTGGTTGATCTGATAATAATGTTACTATAGCAACCAATATAGAAATTATAAAATAATTTGAAGACATTTCTTGGAAATTATATTAATTGGTAAACGTCAAGTGTGTCGATCATCAACTGATAGGAGCGAGATCGTTAACGACTGACAGCAGACATCATTCTGGACACTTCTTCAGATATTTCAGGTGTGTTGCATCTGGCATGAAATATTTATTAAAAAATAGTTTAATCCACTTTTTATATTTTTATGATGGTCCACTTTGTTGTTGTTGTCATTATTATAATTATAGTTGATTAGGCTAACTCTGTTTGATTGTTTTTTGCAGCAGAGGGAGACACCAGCAAACCTTCTACAGAAGACATTGATGCTGATGATGATGAAGTTCCTGGTACAGTAGACTTTTTGCTTCCACCATTCCCACACACATCTTGTAGGCTTTTGCATGTTTCCTTAAGCATTAACCATCATTCCCCATCCCTTATCACTCAACATAAGCTACCAGGCTTCTCAGTTTCTAGTTTGTAACTCAAAGGGATTTCAAGGCCTCAATCAAATCAGTGGAACAAGAAGGAGTCTTTGTGGGTAGAACAAAGGTTTTAGCTTGTAATGTTCTGACAGTCGATATCAAAATGTCGATGTCAGTTTTACATCAACGGTAAGGATCATAAAAGCCACTGAACAAACGATTTTACCAGCTCCACTGCCTTATAATAATAATAATTGTTTTTAAATTTTGGCCAACAATTTCGATGGGGCAGGCCTAGTCAAAAGCTAGAACCCATAATCAGCCGATACATTGGACCCTCTTTGAATGGTTTCAGTGACATAACACTTTTTTTCTTTTTTGAAGAAGGGACTCTGAATGGCCTCCTACGACCCTCTGCAAGTCTTAACCTGATTCTGAGAGAGAATCATTTTAAAATAATATACTCCTCGTACGTTGGCTTATTTTTAGTGAGACCAGCCGAGTAGCATGGGATTGACTAAATAAAATAGGTGACTGTTTTCCAAAGCTTTGTGATAATCTGTGAGATAATAAATGCTTGTTTTTTTTTTTGTTTCAGATCTTGTGGAAAACTTCGATGAACCCTCCAGAGGAGAAGGTGTTTGAGAACTACTTTCCACCACCATTTTTCTATCTCTCTTCTCTTCACTCTGTCTATCACGTCTCTGCATTTACTACTGCAATCCCTAAGCAAAATGAGTTTTCTGCATTTCATATTGGCATGTCCAGCCTCTTCTATGTCCGTCGACTGCCCAGTCTCTACTGGCACCTGGCGACCTCACTCCCCACCCAAACAAACTCCTTGTAGGTTTGGGAGACATTAGTTGGAGAGACTGTTGGATTTTTCTCACATTTACTATAAGAATGCGGAATTTAAAATTTCAAGAAAACTTTTTTTCCTGTCTCCCCCATTTGTTTTCTTTTTCTCGACTTTCAACAAAGGTATTTTTATTTATTTTTTTTTTTTACCCTGTCCTTAATTCTATAATTTTTTTTTTTTTAAGAAAGGCGAAAGCCTCAAACCCTTGGCCCCTTCCACTTTGTTTTCTGAGACTGTAAATGTACATAAATCAACAGAATAATAAAAAAAAAGATATGAACACTTTCCATACTGAGTTTTGTCTTGTTTTGTTTTTCTTTTTTCTTTTTTTTTTTTCTGTGTTTGTGTGTTTTTATACACATTAACATAATGATCATCTTCGTCATCATTTAATATCCGGTTTCCATGGTGATGTGAGTTGGATGCTTTGACAGGAGCTGGCAGGGCTGGAGAGCTGCACCAGGTTCCATTGGCTGTTTTGGCCTGGTTTCTACAGCCGGACGCCCTTCCTAATGCCAACCACTCCACGAAGTGTACTGGATGCTTTTTATGTGGCATGAGCACCAGTATTAATCCTGCTGTGGTGGTCTTGAATACAGTAAGGCACCAGATGTCTCAGTTCTTCATCATCTCTTTCATAAGACTCAGTGTCTTGGCTTTCTCTCTCCAATCTCCGAAGAAACAAAACAGTTTGGCTGTGTATGGTGAAAATATTTCACTGAAGTAAGTACTGGCATACTTAAGAGGCGTGAATATAATAAAGTTACTATAATTGATGGCATAAAAGACGCACGAGTAGATTAGATGGAACCCAATTTCAACATCGCATATTGAGGCAAAAAAGGAGAAGGTATTTAATGCATTAAAGCATGTATTATGGATCTGACTTTGCATAGAGGGTCTGCATTTTATATGCCATCAAAGGCAATATTTAATGTCAATTTACTGTGTTTTAAGGACGAAACTCTTGGAACACAAGGCAAGGGCGACAACTCTAGATTTACTAAAGAAAACAACTGGAAAATAATATTTAGTATATTTTTTATTGGTCTTAAGGCGACGAGTTGGCAAAATGCTAACCGGCATTTCGTACGTCTTTAGGTTCCCAAGTTCAAATTTTGCTGGGATCGATTTTACTTTTCATCTTTTCAGAGTCGATAAAATAATTATCAGTTGTGCACTGAGGATCGATGTAATCAACTTACCCCCTCCCTCGAAATTGCTGGCCTTGTGTCTAGAGTAGAAAGCGTTACATTTTATTGGTCTTGAGAATGAACAATAATCGCCTCCACTGATTTAACACCCAAAAACGTTCTATTCATCACTGCGAACAACGTTTTCAGTATCTCGGTTTCCTTAATCCAGTGTTTCTATTTAACGATATGATATGAAGGCAATTTGGCTGCTATTTTAAATGATAGCATAGAGGTACCTTCGTTGTCTTTTTTTTTCCAATGAGAAATTATATTTGCTCGGATTATGATAACCAGAAACTATCGATCCATTTTGAAGAGTTTAAATAGTCAGAGAAAGAAATGGAAATGGTTATTTCCTCATTGCTTCTTTTAATATTAGCCTCCCTTCAATAGATGTGGCAGCAACATCCTGTGTACACACACGTGATATTTTGTTCTTTGCCCTTACAAAGTCGACAAAATGAAAACGAATCAAAAGAACTAGAATTGAGTTGACTAGATCATAGAATGCAGTGCCCCAGTATGGCCACAGTTCAATTAGTGAGACTAGCAAGATAACAGTAACTATAGTATGAAACTGTATAGCAGCTACATAATACATCATCTTCAACAACTTGGAAAATGGGAGCCTCATGAATTGTCCGAAAGCAACCACAAATCCTGAGTTGGCATCTGATCTTCTCTCCATTCTCCCGAACTCATTTCACCCTTTTTGGATAGACTTGTGACGAAAAATGGATCTTCTATCGAAATGTTAAACGTAAACTGGTTTGGTAAAAGGGAAAAAGCTCAACCACATCCGAGAAGGGAACTTCATGGGAAAAAGGTTCTTCTCTCTATCTGGTGGGATTGATCACATCACAGAAGATCAAAGAGCTTTTGTTGGGAAAAAATTGCTCATCCACCTTATTCTCCCGACCTTGCTCCTTCAGACCACCATTTGTTTCGTAGTTTACAGAATCATTTGGGGGACATAACTTTCGCAAGCCAGGAGGAGGTCAAAACTGACATTTCAGAGTTCTTTGCTTTGAAAGAGTTTTACATTGATGGGATTAAAAAGCTTGTAAATAGATGGAAGGAAGTCATTGATGATTAAATTTCAATTAAATATAACATTTGATCACTTGTTTTCTTTATTCAAAATTTGAACAGAACTTAATGGGATGACCTGATCGATTAAGTGGTGGTGAGGTATTTGAAATGGTGGAGAGGTAGCTTTAGGTCAAAGACCGACAGAGATGGAGATATCTTGCTACAGAGAAGGTACATGGATATCCCACATCGTTTAAGGATGAGATTATCCAGGAAACGAACGCTGCTTTGCAACTCTCTGGTTTTGAGTTCAGACCCACTGCTTGGCGACTTGGACATGGGTTTTCAATTATAAGCCCAGATCAATTAATGCCTTGTGAATAAATCTGGTACATGGAAACTGTATCGAAGCCCATCATATAAATACACGCATGCACAAATCTATGCATGTGTGGTTGTTACCACCCATCACCACTTGATGCCCTGGTATTCATTTATTTGTGACCTTGTAACTGAGCAGACTGGCTAAAGAGACTGATAGAATACATATCTGACTTAAAAACAAAGTATAAGTACTGTTTGAGTTAAAGCTCTTAAAAGCAGTGCCCCAGCATGGCCACAGTCCAATGACAGAAACAAGCAAAAGGTAAAAGATACACACACACGTGTGTGCATGTATATATACATGTTTATGCATGTGTGTATATATATATATATACACACACACATATACGCATGTGTAAATGTATATATATATATGGGTGAATTTACGAAAAAAGCAACAACTAGAAATATGTATATATATACATGTATATACATACATACATAGGGTATGTCTTTGCTTGATGTTGATTACATAACTCTCTAAAACAGGTTTTGAATACATACAGACCATACACACACACACACACAGATGTGTGTGTGCGTAATTAATTGGCATGCTAAATGCATTGACAAAATTGAATTGTGTGAAAGAGAAAGACTTGTTTTCTTTCTTACTTGGTCTGGTAATTTCAGGTCATAAACACAGGAAAACAAAAACTGTCTTTCTTTTATTGAGATTTCTGCAGCTGACACACGAAATATTTTGTACACACAAAGTATACTTCTGTATTTTTCCCTTGTAAGTAGAATATATATATTTTTTAAAAAGAAAATGTAGTTTCAAACATCATAAAATTTAGAGTAAAGATTGTTTGCCAACATAACATGGCAGTCCTGGTTTTGAACTGATGTTGCTGTAATTTAGCCCCAGGAGACACCGTCTCCAGCTGGCTATACGACACAATCTGTGTCCTTATATTTTCGAACAAGCGAATCTAGCACCCACCACCCTGCTCAAAACCATATCTATGTATTTCCAGGACTGCCATGTTATATTGGCAAACAATCTTTACTCCAAAGTATTGTCACTGAATATCTCTCGTTGTGAGATTTAAAAATAACAATTTTCTAATCATAAAATTTACTTTGCTATTCAAATATATGTTCCTCTTCTAGCCATTCTCAGCTGTCATGCTATGTTGTTCTCACAAACCAAGAAGCAAAACTCTATTATTATTATTATCATTTTTTACCTTTTTATCTCAGGTACAACTCATTTTTTGTCAAACGAGTGGAGCGACATGGAATGTTGTGCTCAAGGACATTACATGCCTCCAGAAGTCAAACTAACGACCTTACCGTTGAGAGCTGATTCCCCCAACCACAAAACCATGTGCATTCACTACATACACACACACACACACACTTTGTCACATGCACTGCATCAGCAAAATGCATTAAACTTTCTCAAATTTTTCAAGAATTTCCCGTTAATCATGCATAGCGGTCCCATAGAAAATATCTGCTACATGATCATTCTTCACCTGCTAGAAATAGCTGCCAAATCTTCCCTCATATCCCATCTCACAAATCCAAACTCACTTGTGACTACCCAATAAAATTCTTAGTAGTATTTCGCCCGTTGCTACATTCTGAGTTCAATTTCTGCTGAGGTTGACTTTGCCTTTCATCCTTTTGGGGTCAATGAAATGAGTACCAGTTGAATACTGAGGTTGATTTAATTGACTAGTCCCCTCCCCTCAAATTTCAGACTTTGTGCCTAGAGTAGAAAGGATTATTATTATTATTATTATTATAAATAAGGCAGTGAGCTGGCAGAATCATCGGCATGCTGGTCTTGTACCAATAATTTGAAGAATTTATTGTTGTTGTTATTTAGAGCAAAAATGGTAAAGGAAGATCGACACATTTACCTTCTAATATCTCACTTCTTCCTTCTCATCCTCTCTCTCTCTCTTTCCTCCTCACCCATTCAAATATGTACCCCTCCCCACTAATTCTCTTGTTTTTTTCCTAAATAGTCCGTCATCAAATCCTACATCAAAATGATTTAATTTTCTTATTCTTGTGCCTCACCAAACTCTCAGCTCAACCATGGAACGATGGATTAAACGAACAGCTCTAGTTACTGGTGCTTCCACTGGCATTGGTGCAGCCATCTGTAGGAATTTGGTGAAGAGTGGTATGAATGTTGTTGGATGTGCAAGAAATGTGCAGCATATTGAGGTTTGGTTTTAACTTTTTTAAAAAGGAAAAAAATTTTGGTACTTTTTGGTTACCTCACCCCCATTAAAAAACTGGGTTATTGCTTTCCATTTTTGCTTAATCAAAATCTGTTATCCAATGTTAATTAAGTGTTTTCTGTTGCTAATCTATCGCAGGAAATCTCTGATGAACTGAAAGGTGAAGCAGGTTCCTTGTTGGCTGTGAAATGTGACCTCAACAATGAGTCTGACATCCTGTCCATGTTTGGGACCATCAAATCCCATTATGGAGGAGTGGATGTGTGCATCAACAATGCAGGACTGGCCCACGCCGAGCCATTGCTTACTGGGGACACTAACAAATGGCGGGAGATGTTCAATGTAAGTGGTTTCTCCACTTCCTCCCTCCCTCTTTCCTCCATTCTTTCTCCTCAACTGTTTCTTAATATATGAAATCTGTGCAACACTTCAGATAATCCATTCATATCTATTCGGATGTACAAAATGTCAGAACGAATGAAATAACAATCGAGAGATATCAGAAACACGGAGAAACTTCTCACAGAAATATTTTGTCAGTTCAATTTATTTATCTCAAAACTGAACACAGTTTTGACCACTTTAGATAAAGCAGTGATGATATCCACATACAAGAGATTCTCCTTAAAGATACTCTAGTGATAAGAACCAACAACACAAACTCTACCAATGAACCACCCTTATCTCAAAGAAAAATTTACAAGGAACTAACAAAAGTTGATATACAAAAGCAAAATGCATTGAAACCACAAGTCTGGAATAAACCATATTTCATTCCATGTCGGCTACCTCTGATGAGCGTAGGGTTATATAATCAGATTGTTACCTAACACTCGATTGAACCCCTAGTGTGAAACCGATTCGTAAGATTGGAGATGATGGATATATAACATTGTACACTTCGGATAATATACCCACAGATATATGAGCGCATCTTTTTCCTGACTTATGGATTTTTAGACCACCCACGTATATATATGTGTGTATGTATGTATGTATATAAGCTACACGCGTTTGTGTGCACACACATACACACAAGTTCTCTCCATCTTTAATATCTTGGTTAATATGTGTTTTCAACAGGTGAATGTATTGGCTCCCAGCATCTGCACAAGAGAAGCCGTTAAGTCAATGCAGGAACATGAGATCAACGATGGTCATGTGATCTACATTAACAGGTCAGTAGAGACAATCACTATCTACACAATAAGGACAAAAAACTCCCTCTAGACAAATACTATACACCCTGCAAACGAACACTATATGCACTGTAAAGAGACATTCCTGACTGTAAACGAGCATTCTTTATAAATTATACACAGCTTTGCCTCAGGTGAAGACGTTCTCTCTGCAACATGCATGCATGCACGCACGCATTAAATGCTTCTGTAATTTATTAATTGTCTGTAATTTTCTGACCAGCGATGTGTAACAACATCCGATAATTCGATCGGTTACATGATATTTAGATATAAATATATATAAACCAATTTTAGTGTGGAAGACAAAAGTTAACCATTCAGTAACACACAAAGACTGTTAACTTCACTTAAACATTTATTGTTTGTTATATGGTGTCAAAATTTCCATTGCATGCACACAAACATTTCTTTATGTTGATTTGGTATTGCAGCTTATCAGGCCATAGAGTGATTGACTTACCAGAAGTGCACTTCTTTTCTGCAACCAAATTTGCCATCACTTCACTAGTAACGGGGCTTAGGAATGAACTGCGCCGTCTCAAGTCTGATATCAAAGTTACAGTAAGTTCTGAGAATTGTATTTTTCTGTTGATATTTATATGTGTAACGGTTAAGATTTTAATTGAAGTTGAGGGTCACCATTTGTAATGGGAGATGTTAATTAGTAAACAATAATATGAAATGTCGGAGTCAGCAGTTGTAACGATTAAAATTTGTTGTTATAACGGCAAGTTGTAGGATGTGAAAGATGAACAAAGCATGAAGTTTTAAGAAAATCAAAGAGATGATGGGCCTGGCTGGAATGTCTTAAGTCATGAGTCTACTCATGACAACAAGTTATGGAGTATACACACCTTACACTAACTCTGTTCATGTTCAAATGACAGTATATAGGATGTTTATACATCATTCAGAATATAGATATGAGTTGTATGGAAGAACATATTAGTGACATATACACCACATTGGACCTGTTGGATATACACTCACTCTGCTTGTACATTATTGTCTTCTACAGGCCATATCCCCTGGTATTGTGGAGTCAGAGTTTCAATACCGCCTCTATCCTGATAAACATGATTTGGTCACATACATGTTTAAGAAAATCAAGGTTTGAGCAATGTTTTTTCCTTATATACATGCATACATACATACATACACACACACACACACTTTTATACACATTATATTTGTGTGTGTGTGTAATTTATTTTTTAGAGATAAATTCTCTCTATATATAGAAGACGCACTGAAGCACCCAAGACATTTGAGCCATTGGAGAAATAGGAAAAATAATGATGAGAAACAGAAGACAGGTTACAAATACGCATTTCATAAAATATATTCCGTTATAAAGATATTATGCGCACAAAATTGTACAATAAAAATATATAAATTCATAATTACATTAAAAATATATAAATATATCAATACAAATCAAGATTATACAAATGTAAAGTCCTACTTACAATAAAAACAATATAATTGGCTAAATGGTTAAACACAAATCGGCAGATAATCAACACAAGAAGTTCACTTGTGTTTGCTACTCCAAACTCCAAGAGTATCCAGCAGCACGTCAGCAGTTGCTCTCATGCAACATGTTACAGCCTAAAGAACTGAAAGGTTCCCTGATGTGTTTTGGCAAAATCTTATTCATGCTGTTTGTCATATATATTTGCCTCTATGATGGTTCAATGCAATAAAATCTTTTATTGAAACAAAATTGTAACGATACAGTATAATCCATTCTTTTTTCAATATTCATAGGTTCTTGAACCGCAGGATATCGCAGATGCTGTTGTCTTCACCCTACAGACACCCAAGCATTGTGAGGTATGTTGTTGATACTTCAAATATGTCCATAAACAGGTCAATTTCCTGCAACACAGTGATTGCATTATTGTCACCTGTAATGATACTTTTATGTTTGCATTATATTATATACAAGAACATATATATATATCTCGTATCTCTTTTCTAATGTTTTTTTATGACCTGTTAAATTGTTATCTTGTCTCTTTGCCTCCATTATAGGTCAATGATATCTTATTGAAGTCAACTGAACAACGGCCCAAAATTTCCTGTGATTTAACAGCATAAGACTTTCTTGTATCAGCTACAAGGGTCTCAGAAAACTAAGGCTAAATGAGAAGTTATGGCATTTATGTATTTCACTTCATAATAATTCTTTCTAATTTTGGCACAAAGCCGGCAATTTTAGGGAAAGGCAAGACATTTACATTGACCCCTATTTCTTGACTGGTACTTTATTATATCAACCCCAGAAGGATGAGAGGCAAAGTTAGCTCCAGTGGAATTTGAACACAAAATGTAATAATTCAGAAGAAACACCACTTGTCATTTTATCCGATACTCAAATGATTTTGCTTTTCACTTCATAACCACAACGACCATGGCAAAAGGATATATGTTCCTAATATGGGCATGGCACCACAATCAACCCCAAGGAGAGGTAAAATCTCCTGATCATCCTGTTTGAAGTGACTTATATGAAAATCTCTGCTTGTCTCAGAGAAAGATGTGTAAATAGCACAGAACAGCTGAGCTGAGCTGAGAGCTTAACATCGTATTTCAGAGTGAAAATAGCAATAACTAAATAAAGAGGTGAAGAGTTAAAGAATTACACCATTCTTTGCTGAATCAAAAACCTTGACAGTCAAGAAATAAAAGTGAAAATAAATAAAACTTAAAATTGAAATGATTTTGGTTGTTTTTACTTCTTCTGCCATTTTATATTCTGCAATGTTTTGCTGTTGAAGTTGTTCCATGAAAAAGGTTCAACTTTTGATCATCCTGCTGAAGTTGGTCCAGGGAGAAGTGTTACATACATACATACGTATGTACATATGTACATAGATATATACATGCATATGGTGTCACATAAAAAGCTCTAATGCTGGTGCCACATAAAAAGCCCCCAGTACACCCTGTAAGGTGGTCGGCATTATGAAGGGCGACGATACAGACAGCAGGTGAGAGCTGGATAAGTTCAGTATAGAAAAGCTTGTAATGCTCAAGGATTTAAACTTAAACTCCAAATTCTTCATCCAGGACAAGGCTTGCTGCACTCTTTTATACATTTACATGCTTTTGTCACCCTCAGCACCTAGCATAAAGCTGGTGCCCCTCTCTCTACGAGACTTCCAGGCAGCTTTTTAGTCTTGGGAGTTCCATAGTAACCTCATTAGTGTTGGTAAAAAGCACTGAATACATTCTGAACAGCCATTGGTGTTAAGAAAGGATCTTGTCATAGAAATTATGCCAAAGAAAGATATTAAAGCTTGACACAGTCATTTGACTCACTGGATCCTGTTGAACGGTCCAGTCCATACCTCATCTACAACATTTTATCTGTCTGGTAAATATCATGAATAAGGGTGGGGGTGGGGTGGGGCTTCAATCCGTTCATTAGTTTCTGGTTTTCATATAAAACAGATAAATGTGGTAAGATAATAGCATTGCAAGTCAACTCTTTTTACATCCAAAATAATCCAAACTAACACAGACGCACCTCCACCGCCACCGGTGTAAATAATTGATTGGAACCTTTCCAATCATTTAATTTTAATCGGGGTATAGGCCAATCAATTATTGCAATTAATTGTCAATTATTTTGCCAAACAAAAACACCATACCATTCCTATTGAGGAGGCCAAACATCAACAATGTGTTGAATTATTGAATCAGAAAGATCTCTTTCAATCCAGTCTCTTGTCGCCACATTTTTTTAGTGGGGAGACAACCCAATTTTTAATGACTATTTTGTAATAGAAGTGATGTAACAAAAAGAGTCGTAAGATTAACGAAAATATATTCGGTTCGGCCAGATTTGTTTCTCCTCTGGCCAGCAATTTCTCCACATCCAATTCATGCTGATGAATAAATCACTGCTGCTGTCTGTTGTACAACGTTGTTCTGTTTTGTGGTGTTTGTTGATAATACAAATATACAGAGGTGGGCCTCACAGAATGTACTGATTCTCGTAACTTATTTAATATGTAAAAAGCTCGTAAATCTAAATGAAAATCATAGTCTCAGACAACAAGCTGCAGAAAATCAGCTTTCGAATGTGAAAGAAATTTGTCACACCCGGGAATCGAAACCAGGTCAGCGAATGTAATCAGCTGTTACTTACCTCCTTGCCCCCACTGTCTCGACGTGACTCGAGATAAGAAATTTACATAAAGCCCTAAAGTTTATCGGTTGCTCATTAAACCGGCTGCTTTGATTCACAACCACGCTTTATTACATTTCTGTCAACCACAAAACTTGATTCTACACTTGGCGGTAAGTTTGTTATTTTACACAGAAATTACTATCGAACTCTCTTAATGAACTAGACAAATTAATTACTTCATTAAGTTTCAAGCAAATGTTTTCCCAATATTTCTCTTTCTTCTCCTTCTTTATTATTTACAAATCTATTGTTGTAGTGTTTCGTTGCTTATTCATTTGGTTGTGTATAAAGTCACAGAGCGATCTTCACAGTTGTTTAACACGAAAAGCGCAGGCCACGACCGTGGCCCAAATAGATTTAATTTAAGGGCGTCAGCTGGGGGTCGAATGTCACTCAAAAGGTCTGATACCCACCAGAATGCAAGAGGACTAAATAGTTCAACTAATGACTTTTTCAGATGATGTAAAACTTACCTCCGTTATATACTAACAAGATATATCTTACCGGTGTTTAGAGTCAGGGTTACGTTGAAAATGGGTGGTGTGCGTATTCTTTACCTGCACCGCAAACTTGTATAATAGAACTTGGGTCACCCTTGGGCAGTTTGGCAATGGAAACGGTCAAAAAAGTTTTGAAGGTAACACGGCAGAGGCCGAGTATTTACACCCCGACCTCGATAATTGCCAGACTTAAAAAAAAAAAAAAACGTAACGGAATCTGTTTGATCCCAACTCGTCCATGGTGCTCATCCAGCATGACCGCGATCCAGTGACTGAAACAAGTAAAAAATCTTTATTTTTGAGGATGGAAATTATGATTGCGTTGATCCTTTTTTTGTCTCGGATTTTCTTCCTCGCAGGATTTTATTTCTTCATAACTTTTTTTTTTTTTTTTTCTAAAATAATATTTTGCAAAAGAAATACATTTTCGAGAGTGTAGATAATATAATGTTCTTGTTTCGAACATAACTTATGATAAAATTACGGAAATTACTGTTTGCAAAAATGATGCAAAACTCCTGCTATTTTCTTTATTTATAAAATTTCATAGACCATCTCAAGATGTACACATTAGAATAAAATAAACATTTATAACAGTTTGCACCCCGATCCCACCCGGCTTGCTTTTTTTTTTTTTTTCATTTTTTTCTCACGATTTTGCCAGAAAGAAACACGCTTTCAAACTTTTAATTTAGCCTATCCCCATCGTAATTTTGTTTTTTATTTTTCACTTTCTTCTAACTTTTTTTTTTTAATCCACGTGGAAAACTACGGAGAATCTGAAGAATATTTTTTCTTTAAGTTTCAAATTTTCTTCGAGAACCTCCCCCCGACCACTTTTTCAAAGGGACAAAACTCCGGTTGCATGTTCGTTTGCGCATGCGTAGATTGCTCCTCAAGCAGCAGACAACAAAATATGAAACCCTCACCAGAAAACTCGATATGCTAGAAATAACAGCTAAATATCTGGAAAATATTGTTTTCCTCGCATTATTTTCGTTTTACGTCTACCATAGGGTTTATGAAAGATAAAGGACGTAATGACATGCTAATATCCTCCAATATTGAAGATTTTAGTATCGTCATCATCATCGTCGTCGTTTAACGTCCGCATTCCATGCTGGCAAGGGTTGGACGGTTTGAATTCGGGCTGGCTAGTCAGAAGGCTGCACCAGGGTCCAGTCCGATCTAGCAGAGTTACTACAGCTGGATGCCCTTCCTAACGCCAACCATACTGAGAGTGTAGTGGGTGCTTTTTACATGCCATTGGCACGAGGGCCAGTCAATCGGCACTGGCAACGACCACGCTCGAATGGTGGTTTTTACGTGCCACCGTCACAGACCCAGTCAGGTGGTACAGGCATCAACCACGGTTGAATGGTACTTTTTACCTGCCACCAGTATGGGAGCCAGTCAGGCGGAACTGGCAGCGATCATGCTTGAATGGTGTTTTAAATGTGCTACCAGCATGAGATCAGTCAGGCAGCACTGGCATCATCCACAACAACGATTTCACTTGCCTCAACAGATCTTTGCAAGTGCAATTTATTGTCCAATGATTGAAGAGCACTCTTAAATGAGTCAGTTAATGCATCACTGGCATAGACCATGGTTACAGTCTCACTTGGCTTGCTGGGTCTTCTCAAGTACAGCATATCTCAAAAGGTCTTGGTCACTTGTCATTGCCTCCGTGAGGCCCAACGTTCGAAGGTCGTGCTTCACCACTTCATCCTAAGTCTTCCTGGGTCTACCTCTTCCACAGGTTCCCTCTACTGCTAGGGTGTGACACTTCTTCACACAGCTCTCCTCATCCATACACAACACATGACCATCCCTGTGCATTCGTCTCTCTTGCACACCACTTCTCATGCTTCTGAAGTCAAACTTGATGCATTTTATTTATTTTATCTAAAATCGAGGTTTTAAAATCCATTTCTCATTAATTGGAAAATAAAAGTTGATTTCAATTGGAGTTGAGCTATAATTTTGAGTCTGTGCATAGCAAATAAAGATATTTCATGTTTGTTTTTATTTTTCCCTAAATCTCAACTTTCAAAATGTATTTCAATTTTGATACAAAGCCACAAATTATTTTCGTGTTGTGTCTGTATAGAAATTGCAAATAATTCGTACTGAAATGTTACCGAGTCACGATATTGATTGTAGCAAACTCCATTACCCAGCCATGCCATACACTACTTGTGACCCATGACCTGGTAGATCAATAGTTTATCTATTTTATCAATATTTTATCTATTCAGGTATTTTGTTTCTGATGTTTTTTTTTTTTTTGCTTGCCAGAACCATCACTGAATTTCAACCTCATTTTCACTCTCACCTGTTAATAAATTTAATTAAGTAAGAATTTGATTTTCCTTTTCTTGTAGCAGTCAACAACAACAACACAAGCTTTTCACAATGGACAAATGGGTTAAACGGACAGCCTTGGTTACTGGGGCTTCGTGTGGCATTGGTGCCACTATATGCAGGAAGTTGGTGAAATCTGGCATGAATGTTGTTGGTTGTGCAAGAAATGTGCAGCGCATCCAAGTAATTATTATTTCTTTGAGATTTTCTAATCATTTTCTCTGTTTATTTGTCTCTCCTTTCTTCATAGACACTCTCATATTTGTCTCTCAGCCTAATAAATATTAGCTCTCAAGTATTATCCATTGTTAATCTATTAATGATAGTGAGCATTTAATCTCTTATGTATTAACTACCATTAAATCCACAGTTAATCTCACGCATTGTAATATATTGTTAAATCTCTGGGTTTACCTTTCCCTCTTTATTTACTGATTGTTAAATTTCTGATTAAACCAGTTAATCTGTTCTTAAATATCTTTTAATCTGTTATTATCCAATGTTAACTGTTTTCTGTTGCTAATCTATCTTAGGAAATCTCTGATGAACTGAAAGGTGAAGCAGGTTCCTTGTTGGCTGTGAAATGTGACCTCAACAATGAGTCGGACATCCTGTCTATGTTTGGCACCATCAAGGCCCATTATGGAGGAGTGGATGTGTGCATCAACAATGCAGGACTGGCCCACGCCGAGCCATTGCTTACTGGGGACACTAACAAATGGCGGGAGATGTTCAGTGTGAGTGGTTTCTTGTCCTTGTTCGGTAATGGAAGCTGCCAGCAGAGAAAGTATTGTTAGAATTCTTTTTTTTTCCCAAGTTTCCCTGCCTTCAGAAATCTTGGTTCCCTGCAAGAATCTATGCCAGGTGTGCTATGCTGATTGATACTGAATCATGGATTTTGAATGTGGAAGTTCTTCAAAAGTTGCAAAAATATTAGCTAGAAAATGTAGGGTCCATGTGATCTGAAAGTGTGCCTTGGTACAAAAGGCATGAATCACATGTAAGGAAGTTGGCTGCATTGATAAAGACTAATTTACTCAAGATTAATTAGGACCATACATTTGGATGTGTCGTTTTCTTCACATTGGAAACTAAAATTAATCTGTAACCTTTCTGTCTGCAGGTGAATGTCTTGGCTCTTAGCATCTGTACAAGAGAATCTTTTAAATCCATGGAGGAACGAAATGTGACTGACGGTCATTTCATCCACATAAATAGGTCAGCTCTTTTGGTTTCTTATATGGTTTAGAGTGGGTGGTGGTGGGGTAACATGAAACATTGGATCCTAATCCGTGCTGGTCTTTCACTCCTTCAGTTTTTGGGTGGTTTATGTTTTGCTTTATTTGGCTGAGTTACAGCATTTGCCCAGCCTGAGGAGCCACAGTCCCAAGTGAGTGACCAGCAATGGTATCATTGCTCCAGATGGATGCAAAGTACCTCACAACAAACAGCTCTTCAAAAATACTATTGTGTATCATTTCACATCCATGTTCCTTGCTGCCATGGGTTGAACAGTTTGACATGGCTCCGATGGGCCCAAGGACAGCTTCCTGCTCCAGTGTCTGCTTTGGCATTTTTCTATGGTTGGATTCCCTTCCCAATGCCAACCACTTTACAACCTGTACTGTGAGGCGGGGTATCTTTATGGTTGGGGGATGAGAGAAGGGGCCAGAGCAGAACAGGTTCCTTGCTGTTCAGGAGGAGCTGCATAACTACTCACATTGTGTTTCCCTGACTTATGGACCCTAAGCTTCTATAAAATGCCCCCTGAATGACTCATCTAATCAGTTTCTAAATCAAGCAGCTGGTCTGAATTTATCTCATTTTATTTCTATTTTCTGTTTACATTAAACAAAAACCAAACTGACGGCAGTATGTCTGGACACAGAGTGGTCGACTCACCAGATGTTCACTTCTACAGTGCAACTAAATTTGCAGTGACTTCACTGACCAAAGGACTCAGGAATGAGCTGCGAAGACTCAAATCTGATATCAGAGTCACGGCAAGTATTGAGTCTACTTTTTAACTAAGCATCACTTATATGTATATATATAAGATTAATATAAACAGCAGTTTGCAATGTGTTACCAAAAAGGAGACTTGTAATTGTCACAAAATCTGACTAGGGTGTTGAAAAACACTTGTATTGCTACAGCATTAGAACATGTTAGCTCTTATTTCTAGCCATGTAGATGTTTCTAACACTGTAGTCACATCTAGTGACAATTATATATATATATGTGTGTGTGTGTGTGTGTTTAAATATGTTTTCCTTGTATTATCCCTTCATGGTCTTCATGGGTCATCAAAGCAATACCCTTTTGCTGTTGAACAATACTCAACATTTGAAATAAATACTCAATGTTTTTCTTGATCAAGTTCTTCTTCTCTTCTTAGTCCATCAGTCCTGGTTTAGTGGACACAGAATTTGTCCCTCGTCTTTTTCCAGACAGAAAAGAAGTTCCAAACAGAGATTTTAAGGTATGTATATATTTACTTATGTCTTGTCCGGGTGGACAAGTTTAGTCTCTCCAAGTAAATATCTCAATTACCAAAACCTTCCCTCCTCTGCAAATAACTCTTATAAACATATTTCGTCGTAAAAGTCTTCAGATTGATCTGTGGTTTGAATTTCTCATTTATTTTTCAGATTCTTGAATCTGGTGATGTCGCTGATGCAGTCCTGTTTGCACTTCAGGTACCCAAACACTGTGAGGTGGGTGTCCTTTGATCTCTTTTAATAACAATTGAGATTGCAACACAGATATATTTGTTGGTAGGTTGATGGGAGGACCAGAGTGTTGCTGTAATGAATGAGAGGGAAAATGTTTACAGCAAGTGAAGCAGTTTGTGTGAGATGTGCAACAGCAGTAGGACCTGTCGCAGTTGTTGAATTGTGTAACTGAAGTTGAGTGACCTAAGTTCATGCAGCCATTGGTCTTGGTTGTTCTGTGATGGCTGTCACCATCTTGGTTCCTAGCTGAGGTGCTCAGTGATGTGTAGATTATTACTGTTTGCTGGCTTAAACTGTATCACAAGTCTCATTTTAGCAGATAAACAAACTATATATAGCTAATGTCTGTCAAAGAAAATGAACGAAAGACAACATTATTAATGACATCTTGAGGGCAGTGAGGTGGCAGAGTCGGGCAAAATGCTTAGCGGTATTTTGTCTGCCACTATGTTCTGAGTTCAAATTCCGCCAAAGTCAACTTTCATCCTTACAGGGTCGATGTAATTGACTCTCCCCTCCTCCTCCAAAATCTTCAGGGCTTTGTGCCTTGAGTAGAAATAATTATTAATGACATCTTGTTTCTTCAGTACTTTGAGTGGTCATTTGTTTGCTGACATTATCAATGTTTGTCTGACTCATGCAAATGTAGAAAAGTGGACATTAAATGCCGATTCTTCTGACAACCCTTTCAATTTGATTTCTATTAGAAAAGATAATTACCAAGATTTGTTTTCTTTCAGATTAATGAAATTATGATGAGACCAACTAAACAGGGCTACTGAAAAACTAAATAATAAAAGCAAAAAGAACAGATAGTCCATTCTCCCCCTGACAAGGACACAAGAGAGTGTTTGATCACATATGGACCTTGATCTCTGCTTCAGAGCAACCATTTTTTTAAAGACAGTGCTCCAGTATGACTACAATGAGCGAAACAAATAAAAATTAAAGATATCTTGCCTCTTGTCATTAATGTCTTATGAAATTCTATTCCTTTCTTCTTCTCCTGTTTTACTCTCCCTTTCTTTTCTCCCCTAGAAGAAAATTCAAGATGTATTGTCTCTAAAATAGTCAGACTTGTAAAAGAAGGTAGCAGGGAGCATTTTGTGATATTCATTCATTTATGCCTCCCTACAGAAAAGAGCTCTTTACAGTGGAAGACCTGGTGAGAGATGCATGTACTGGAAGTCCTTATTTGTTGATGCATCCACTGCTTCTCGTCAAGCTACATCATATAGTTCTTTCCTTCCCGCTCTCTTCCAGTATTTCCTTCTCTCTCTTTTAGCTGTTAATGCTCTGTCTACACTGCTTTTGTGTCACCCTGTTGCCTTGCTGCAACAACTGAACTTATCTGCAGCTTTCGGTAGGTTGTGTTGTAAAACTCTCACTTGTCCTCGAGTTTCCGATCATTTCCTTTCCATTAATCATCTGGTTTCTTCCAGAATAATTTTAAACATAAATTTAGAAAAGAAGAGATGTTCCATCATTCACCCCTGTCTCCTTTCTATTCCACATTCATCTCTCAGTCCCATTTGTCCCCTTGTATGTTGTTGGTGTGACTACTGTGCATTCTCTCTAAAGTGTCACCCACCCCACCTGACTTTCGGATTCCTTAGAGCCCAGTTCTAATGTCAGCTTTGGCATGGTTTCCACGGCTGGATGCCCTTCCTAATGCCAACCACTTTACAGAGTGTGGACTGGGTGCTTTACTTTCCCGACACTGGCACCAGTGAGGTTGGCAAATAACCTGCAAGACAAAGAAAGGGAAGAAGAAACAGAACAATGAAAAGGAGGGTCCCTGCAGCAAGGAATAAGTAGATAAGCAAAAAAAAAAAAAATTTTTTTTTTTTTAAAATAATAAATAAATAAAAAAGCCAATCAGTTGAATTACAAAAATTTAATTAATCCAAACATTTACACCTAAAAAAAGACAAACACTACTACATTGGTTGGTTAATCTTCTGGTGATTGTTGTTGTGGTGGTGGATCAACAAAACACTGTTTTACTCTCTCCAACTCTGCTTTGTTGTGTCTTTCTCAAAAGGTTTTCTGAAATCAGCTTCATTCAGTCCAACCAAAAGTAACCAACCGATCGTTTCTTTTGTCATTTTTATAAGAAGAGAGGGAAAGCGGGGGATAAAGGAAAGGGATTTCTTTTTTTGTAAATGAATAAATATATATTTTTCAAACAACCATTTGAAAGAAAGAAAGGAAAAAAAACCATAGGTAGGGACCAACAAAGACAGACAATTTATCCAACTACAGTCAACTAAAACTAGTTTTCAACCATAGTCTTCATCCAGTCTATCTTTTGCTGATTAAAAACCCAAAGTTTTTATCCTCTCCAGGTATTAAGTTAATCTTACAGGTCAGTCTCCAGACAGCTACCACAATTTCTCTAACTCCTTCTCGATCGACTGAAAGAGAAAAAAAAGATTCAGAAAGATTACATTGAAATAATTATTTTATTTATATTCTAATGACAATTAAAAGAAACCACAAGTTACCATTTTGGTCTGGTTCATTATCATCATCATCAACATTATCACATCATTTGATGTCCACAGGAATCAGATGGAATTTGCTGAGGCAGAATTTCCAGGTTTAGACGTCCTTTCTGTTGCCAACCGTCCACTGTTTCCAAGCCAGGTTAATATTTCCGATGGCCAGACATGTTTTTCCATGGAAAAAGGAAACCAACAACCTCACTTGTTTAACAGTGATGCTCCTTTACAACTATCATGTGATATCAGGACATGGGTGCACACACACACACACGACATGCAGTGGGACTGAACCCCAAATCACATGGCTAGGAAGCAAGCTTCTCAACCACACAGCCAAGCCTATCAACAGGAAGTCAAAATATGGGAAAAGAACAAGTATTTAGAAAGAGGGAGAGAAGGAAGAAAAGAAGGGAGCAGATGTTGCTTTCGATAGAATCAGAAACAAATAGGAAGACTGGAAACAAAACAATGGATGAATGTTAATAAAGGAACTGGTTTAAAAGATGGATGCCAAGTATTAAAAATATACGAAAGTTGTGGTGAAAGGAGAGGATTTCAATTTAGCACAAAAGAAAAAACCAAATAAAAAAGCAGAGGGATTTGAACTTGAAATGCAAACCCTGAAATGCTATTTGCTTCTCAAATCTTTAAAACCACATTTAACATGTTTTTTAAAAAAAAGAGAAAGAACACATTCGGAAAGTCAGATTACTGAAACACCTTTGATCATAGGAGATCTGCTTGGTCAGGATGGACCTGGGGTTAAACAACTAAAACATCATGCTAATTCTTGGTCCATGGGGGTGATGATGATGATGATGATGATAAAAATTTTGTTTTATTTTCAGGGAGAAGACGGATTGAAATGTGTTTAAACTTACCTTAGGTTCCTGGTTGGGTGCAAAGCGCTTGAAAGGTTTGCCGTCTTTGTCAATGAGGAATTTGCTGAAATTCCACTTGATGGCACTGAAATGATAAACAGAGTTCAATGACACAGGAATAACGAGCAACCGTCTTCACAGCAAATTCTTCATTTTTCAACAATAGAACTCTTAATAAATTTGTAGTAACTTGCTATTTTTGATGGCCCCAGATATCTTTAATCTCTTACTTGTTTGAGGCATTAGACTGGGGCCATCCTGGGGTACGACCTTGAAGGATTTTTAGCTGACTGAATCAATCCCAGTTCTTTTTTTCCTACTTATTCTTTTGGTCACTCTTGCTGAACTGCTAAGTTACAGAGACTTAAACAAAACCAACACTGGCTGTCAAGTAATGGTGGAGGGACAAACAGACACACACATACACAACGGGCTTCTTTCACCTTTCATCTACCAAATCCACTCAAAGAATTTGGGTTGACCTGAAGCTATAGTAGAAGGAACTAGTGAAAGGTGCGATGCAGTGGGATTGAACTAAGAACCATGTGGCTGGGAAGCAAATTTCTTAGCCATTCCTGTGCCTCTATAGAAGGAAAGACCACAGCTGTAATGCTTTTGGCCATACAGCACTTCAATATAGGCCAGGCTGGAGCAAAAAAGAAAAACCCAACAGCTAATGGAAATTAAAATGAATAAAAGTGGAGTTTTGTTTGACATAAATTAAAAACTTACTTCCATAACGATCCCTTCAGGACACGCTGAAGATCGTGCCAAAGGGGATGGGCATCGGCACCATTGACATTGACCTTACTAAACATGTCAAAGGTCACATTATATCCCTCGGCGAACTTTTTTATGTCTTCATTACTGCCAGGTTCCTGAAATGTTCAACGAGGAAAATGATAAAAAGAAAGACAGGCGATTGTGTGTGTGTTTAGGCAGCAGGTTCTAAAAGACAAAACGAAATACTGAAAATTTAACAAACCTGATTTCCAAATTGATTTGATGGAAAAGCAAGAATTCGGAGACCTTTCGATTCCCCATACTTCTCGTACAATTCCTGTAGCTGTCTATAATTCAAATCTGTCAGACCTCATTTACTTGCCACGTTAACAACTAAACACACGTGGCCCCTGAAATGAAATAAAGATAAAAATAAACAAAACAATCAAAACAAAAGTGACAGGCACAATGATATGGGTTGGATAGGTTTATACAAGATCGATTTTACACGAAACAATTTACAGCATCTCAGACAGCACTGTTTGTTTTGGCAAGGTTTCTAAGGCTGGATTCCCTTCTTAATGCCAACCACTTTAAAGAGTGAACTGGGGGCTTTTTATGTGGCACTGGCAGCAACTGTGTCACCGAGCACCTTTGCAAGATATAAAAGTCAAAACCCCCTCAATTGCGGGGGGGGGGGGGATCAGTAATATTGGGTGTGTGTGTGTGTGTGTGGGGGCTTTGTGCCAGTTTTAAGATTCAAGGTAAAGAGGAGACATAGGTGTTTTGTAGAGTGGATAGATGAGAACTCCAGTTGGAAAGGGGAGTGAATGAGAGAGGGAGAGATGTTGGGACATGCCCTTAGGGACATTGGTGGTGGTGGTGGTGGGGAGAATAGGTGATGTGATACAGAGATTTGGAGTGAGTGGGATGGTTGATATGTTAGAATTTAAACCTTATGGCCTACATTGTTGAGATGGCAAGAACTTTGGTGAAACAACAACACAGAACTCTGCCTCCCCCATCACAACATGACCTATCCACAACCCTCATTTCTGTGCTGTTCTCACCCCAATCACAGTAAATGGAATGGCCAGCTGGCATACATAACACATTCTTGGTAATTAGTTTGATTACAGAATTATTGGTTAATTAAAAATGTTTCGTTTCAATGCTATCCTATGCTACACAATCTTATAACTCAGTACAGTGTGGAGACAAATGTAGATTTATAGAGGAAACATAGGAAAACCCCTTGTCTTTATATAAAGACAAAGGGTTTTCACCTGTCCCTGTGTCCAGCTTTCAGAGGAACAATACTCTGTGATTGCAATTTGATAAACGTAAAGCACAGAAACAGACATGTTTATTTTCCTGTCTGACCGAACTCTCTCTTCCTCCACCAACTTCCATTTTGCATCTTGAGATAGGAAGTTGGAACATTCATGCCTTTTCTAATGATAGACGATTAATACACGTATAAATCAATCACCAACCTGTACTTTTCCATTGACACCTCATTGCCATCAATGTCGTTGGCCTTGTAGCTGTAAAAGTCGAATCCCTGCAAAATAACAACAATGATTATATATGTGTGTGTGTGTGTGTGTGTACACGTATATCCCATCAATTTTCAGTTATGACTTACCTGAAAAACTTATACACCTGCAGATAATTTTACTTGGCTTCAAGTGGCTTTCTCTCCTTTTACCCCCCTGGGAGAGGGGGTAAAAGGAGAGAGAGAGGGGGGGGGTCACGTTAGTTGTTGGGCAGGAGATTGAATAGAAAGCAGCCAGATGGGATCGCAACAAAGAGATGTGTGAAGGTAAAAAGGGGAAGCAAATGCTGGCTAAAAACAAAGGGAGGTAACAGGACTGAAAGTGGTCGGTGCCGATTGAGAACAACAATGTGGGGCCAAGGGGAGAGGACGGAGAGAGAAAGATTGAGCAACAGTCAGGTATACTGAATGTGGAAGGGTTGGATGGGACTGAGGTGCAGTTGGTAGGGTTGGGGTTAAATGGAAACACAAGAACATGGTTCTGGATTCAGTCCCACTGCAAGGCACCTTGGGCAAATGTCTTTGGTAGATAGAAACTGAAAGACGCCTGTCATATATGCATATATATATATATATACACACACACACACACACATGTATGTATGTATGTATGTATGTTTGTGTATGTCTCTCCACTATCGTTTGACAACCAATGTTGGTATGTTTATGTCCCCGTAACTTAGCAGTTCAGCAAAGAGACTGATAGAATTGGTACTAGGTTTACAAAGAAGCCCTGGGGTCGATTTGTCCGACTAAAGGCAGTGCTCCATCATGGCCGGAGTCAAATGACTAAAACAAGTAAAAGACTATACACAGAACACGTTTTCAACAAGTTCCGACAAACCCATTTCCATGCTAAGTGTGTGTATATAAAGTACACCTACGCATTGTGTATATGATTTATACACACACATGCGCAAACAAATGAAAATTGGACAACTAATGGAGGTTCCATTTCATTAATTAAGATTCCAGTTGACCAAAATTCTGGCAACACCCAAATATATATACATTTGCACAATATCTGTAATGTATACACACACACACATACATTTACATGATGTATACATAAACCTCATATATACACACGCACACACGTGGTGTGTGCAATGAATTGGAGGGCTTTTAATTGCAGGGACTAATAAATGTAATTAAATCCTGTTGAACTGGTAGTAATCAGGTTTTTACCATATGTAAAGAATGGCTGTCACAAAAACACAGCGTCTCTCCTCTCACTGTTTTTAAGTATTCAGGCCAACCCCTACCCTCATCCACGACCACCACCACAGACATCAGAGTTTTGCTTTTTTTCCTTTATGCATTAACCCTGAACATATTCCAACCGGGTATCATCAACTCAAGTAATCTCACTAAATCTAGGTCAGGTTTCAAAACAGGCATGAACACTGATGCCCTCTTTTTTTTATGAGAACAGAGGTGGTGGTGGTGGTGGCGGGGCTAGGATCTCCTCACTGATAAACATTGATAAAATATCAACATTATTGAGAGACAGTCTGTAAGTGGTTGTTCAACGTCTGAAAAAATAGCAGCCAAATCTCCTTCAAATCAACATCACAATCGCACTACCAACTGAAAACCAGGACATGTGGATAATGTAGCAGCTCTAGATACACTTTTATCTGACATTGGCAAAAAAAAAGAAAAAGAAAAAAAAAGAGGGGGCGGTGGTGGTTAGTGTCAACAGTTGAAAACACTTTGATCACATGACAACTCAATGAAGGGTGGTGGGAATGAAGGGCCTGGAGATTAAACAACAACAAGTGTCTTTTTTTGAAGACTTGTTCCAAATCTGAAAAATCAGATTCTCAACTTTTGAACCAGTTTGCTGGAGATAAACGGTTCACAAGAAAAGATGTTCTGATATCTGCCCAAACCAGCCTTAATATTTCTTAGTTGAAAGAAAGGAACCCTCAGCCAGCTAAATATAACCGACTCATTGATGATAATGACGCTAGTTACAATGGCATCCTGGTCATTAATTAGGTCAATTTACTCATTCAGATACTTATGTACTACAAGCCTCTATGTATTACATATACACACATATGTATGTATATATATATATATAGTTTTAGGGAAAAGAACCAAGTTTCAAGAACTCATCGATGAAAATCCACTATCACATATAGAAAAATTAATAATTAAAAGCACAATAAATGAGTATAATATAAAGTAAAGTAAATATCATAAGATAAATATAATAATAATATAATATAATAATAATAATAATATAAATATAATATTATATTATTATTATTATTATATTATATTATTATTATATTTATCTTATGATATTTACTTTACTTTATATTATACTCATTTATTGTGCTTTTAATTATTAATTTTTCTATATGTGATAGTGGATTTTCATCGATGAGTTCTTGAAAATTGGTTATTTCCCCTAAAACTATATATTTTATATATACTTTATCTATAAGGCTCAATTTAATTTTAATTTTTTATAAATTGATTTTAATTGAGTTTTTTACCTGTAATTTTGGATTTTGTCCCTAATATTATTATTATATACATATATACATATATATATATATATATATATATATATGTGCACATGTAGACAGAGTGAAGTGTTTATAGTTAGGAACAAAATCCATTGTATGCATAGAGACAAAGACTATTCTTTGTTATTTTCAGGCTGCTGTTTCTAGCAGGTTGAATGGCTGTATAGAGCATTCTTTACTGGCTTCAATTGTGTTATTACTACATGTTTATGAGTGTAATACACACATACGGTGTTTGTATTTACAAACAGGCTCCTTTCAGTTTGTCAATCGAATCCACTTACAAGGCCTGGGGCTACAGAAGACACTTGCCCAAGGTGCCATGCAATAGGACTAAACCCGTGCACTTTATATATTTTATGAAGACATCAATTAATGACATCATCATCATCATCATCAAGAAAATAAAGTCAAGTTTTCTATGTTCCTATGGAATTTGCTGGGGTAATTTTCTAAGGCTGGATGCAAAGCAAAGTAATATTCTCTGATGACCAGAGATATTTTCACAGAAGATTGGAAATGAAGGACACTTCTTGCTCGATGGTGACATTTACACAATGCCAAGTAACACACACACACATATACATACACATGTACGCACGCACACACACACACAAAAGTGATGTCACTGCCACACCACTATAGCTACCACTGCTACCTACCATCACCATAGCAACCCTCCCACCACCACCACCACACTTGTCCCTTTATTGTTTTCTTTGTGACAGACCTTGGAATATAAAACAAAACAAAAATCAATAAACCAACAGGATTAAGGCCAGAGGATAGAATTACAAATCCCTCTTAAGCAGAAGTGGACTCTTATTAGTCACCTATTGTTGTCTTTACAAATTTTTTCTAGAGGAGACATTAATACTAACAAATTATAAATACTTTTATTATTAATAATAATATTGTTTGCTTGGAGATTGCAGTCAAAGCAGAACATTGTCAAGATGAATATATTTTATATTAAAAACGTCGCATTTCAAAAGGGCAGGCAATTTTACACTGAAGATGTTGCCATCTTGCTGTCGGGTATTAAACTAGTATACATACATAAAGAGGTGATGGTCGAGGATAGAATGTCAATCGGTGGAGCTTTTGGAATAGCTGTCAAAACTTAAAGGATAGGAAAAGGGAGGGGTAGGGGCAAAAATGTAAAAAAACAAACAAACAAAAAACATAAAAAATGCCACATGTTGGTGTCCATAACCTGCTCAGCCAAGTGTGACCTGGGCAAAACAAAATCAGTTTAACTGGCAAAAGGTATAACGTAATTAAATACTTGCCAAACTTCTATTTATGGGACTTTTTGACAGAGTTCTGACATCAGGGAAGTTTAAATGTATAGCATAGTAGACTGAATCTTACATATAATAAAACGTAATAGGTTTCACACTCCACTCAGATTGGTAGACAGAAAGTAAAATAACAAATGGACAGCAAGGGAGTGACCGCCAGAGATGCTAAATGCTGGTGAACTGTAGGGAGAGGTTTTACTCTGCAGTAGCTGGTATTTTAATCAAAATGAAGATTATATTCCGTACCCTTTACGTGAAGCGGTGGTCTTCATTAAAATAACCACCTTAAAATCGCCTGAGTGAGTGGGAGGGTCTAGAGCAAACCCTAGAAAATTGGTCGAAATATTCTGGTAATCCTTCGATATTGGTACACGATGTCATTCACCCGCACAACTTTCCCTCGTGACATAAATAAAAGGGACAAGGCTGAAAAAGGGTGAATAGCATCGTCTCCTGACACCGACACTGTAGACCAACACCGAAGTAAGGCCAGTTTTCTACGGCTATAGATGCATATAATAGTTGGTTCACCTTTATTCTTTTTTAAAAAAATATCTCGTAAAGATTCTTAAAAAATAAGCACAGTATAGCCCAGTGCCATTTACCTATTCCTGGCACTGTTATACCTGTAGAAAAAAATCCACTCTGGAAGACTACAGTAATGTAGGATTAAAATTTATATTTACTGTCAGGTAAGATACGAACATTTGTAAGCTTGACTAGAATATGTTCAGTCAAATTGGTTTATGAATGTTTTAACTGTAATTACCGGTGAGGTGAAGAGAAAAGACTATATTAAACTATGAGTGAGATCACCTCAATAGAATACCATTTTACGGAAGGTTGATTAATACATTAATACCTCCCAGCAAATTCGAAGACTTCAGTATAATTTCCCTATATATATATATATATATATATATATATATATATATATATATATATATATATATATTACTCTACCTCTGGTATTTGAGTACTCTTTTTTCCACCTTGTTGCACATTTCATGTGCTTACTCCGGTATATATATATATATATTGAAGAGGTCATGGGTCATAAAGCTAAGCCCCTTATGGGCGGGAAACCTAAGGTAATCCCATAAAATGGCTTTCTCCATTTTTAATATTAAATTCCCGGGGGTCTTACACGCTGAAATATTTACATTCTACGAATTCTTAAACTGTCTCCCCCCTCTCTCTCTCTCTCTACACACACACACATATATATGTATATGCACACACCCACACAGACGTGTATATGAGTGAAATTGCGTTTATTCATGCGTGTGAGATTATAGTCTTTATTCGCATGAACAAAACACGCACCGGTTTTGAATAAATGCACTCATTGCTGCATGAACAAATTAATCCACCCCTTTCGATTACAAAGGGTAAAATAACCGAGAGTATTGTGTTAACAAAAAAAAAATATTACCACATCATCTCCATTTAAACTGCTTATACTTGATTCCATTTTTTTAATGTTTATATATTTCCACAAAGACATTAATTTCTATCAGAATCGGCAGAATGATACGATTTGAGAAGAATGGACCCTTCAAGATATGCAACCCACCCGAGGGGCTTCTATAATTTCTTTAGAAGCCACTTTGGTCATTATAACATCAAGATCAATTTCTAAAATAATTGCGAACGTCATTTAATCTATTTTCCATTGTTTGTAAATGTGTGAAGTCTTTAAGAAGGAAAAAAGATTACGGAACACCTCACGTATATATATATATATATATATATATATAGGTTGATGTATATACTGAGTATGTTAATATGAATTAATAAAAATATAAAACCAGAAAGTTTAGCAAAAGAGATGGAATAATCGGACAGATGGACACGAAGACTTACCATCGCGCTCAGCTCTTTAACACGTGTTCCTGGGTGTTTGATATGTGAAAACAAGGATAAAGTGTGTGTGTGTGTGTGTATATATATGTACACAAATAATTATATAGCTATGTGCGTAGAAGGGGAGATAAATAGAGAGAGAGGAGGAGAGAGAATATATGAAGGGAGAGTGAAAATGTAAGAGAGAGGTATGGGAGAAAGACAGAGAGGAAAAAAAGATGCAGCAATGGAAAAGAAAGAAAAGATTAAAAATAAAGCGAGAGAGAGATGAAACGAAGAAAGAAGAATGTTATAAGAGAGTATGGGGAGTGAGGGGGGAGACCATTAATAGAGTGTAATAAAGTATGGAGAGGGGGAGGGAGATAAGATATAAAGAGAGTTGGAGGGAAGAAAGAGAGAGAGAAGCAATTTATGGCAACGAAGTGAGTTCAGAAGAATTATGAACAATAAAAGAAATAAACCGAGAGAAGTCGTGGTTGTGGACATGAAAAATAGAAGCATGGAAGAGAAGAACGGAGATAAAGGAATATAAAAATAGCGGGGAAAGAGGGGGGAAGATGTGGAAACAATGGTTTTATTGAAAGAATGGAGATGGAAAAGAGATGAAGAGATAGAAAGGAGAGAGTGGCCGAGTTAAAAGAATGAAGAGTTTGTCCCATAACAAATAGTTTCTGTTAAGACACCATAAAGTAAAATATAATATTCTTCCCGACTTCTCTTTTTATTAGGAGTTTAATTTCAAAAGATAAAAAAATTGTTAGCTTTATATTCTTAATGAATCTTTGCGAAAATAATCGAAATGTATACGAAGGGAACTTCTACGTGATTGTCTGACCCGCTAGAAATAGCAGTCAAATCTTAGATTACACCAGTTACACCAAAACGGAACATCATAAATCAGAGCTGAGCCAAGACTGAATACAAACATTCTTTAGAGTTATTGTTACTTAATATCTCCAGTCAACCGTGATATCAAGCAAACACAATCAGCAAAAGAAATCCAGTCGTGGCCACGTTGTCATTTTAAGGTGATGTAAAACTACATTATATAATATATCCTTTTTAAACTTGGAGCACACTTTTGTATGGGGCAGAAGCATGGACTCCCTACTACAGACATGTAAAGAAACTTAAGACCTTTCACATGTGCTGTCTGTGCAATATCTTCAACATGAAATGGCAAGATAAGATATCAAACGTCAAAATCTTAGCAAAATGTGATATCTCCAGGATCAAAAGCATGCTGCTGAGAATTCAATGCAGATGGGTAGGACATGTTGTTCGAAGGAAAGATAAGCTCATTCTGAAAATTCTTTTGTATGACCAACATGTGGAGGGATAACATGGCAAGTGAAGAATTGTCTTGAGGTATAAAGGATAAGTTGAAGCAATCCCTAAAATCTGTTAAAGCTTAACCTGACATCTTGGGAAAGTCATTGCCAAGATCGATCTGCATAGCATAAAATGTGTCATGATGCATCCAAACAATTTGAACTGAAGAAAAAGAACAATAAAAGACTTATACCCTGCAATCAACAGACCCATTAAGCCTAATCCCAGACAAAATCAAAATCACCAATATCCCCATTGCACCTTCATAGCAAATTCCATCGCTGGACTCAAATTACATTCATGCATCCATCGCAAATAGATGCAGATTCTTTTGTTCTTCTAGTTTCATAAGCTATCTTCTTTCTCTCTTTTTAAATCCTTTCCTTCAAGCAATCATACATCAAAATTGACAGGAGCGACCGTCATTATTGATTATAATAATAATGATTTCAAATTTGGTACAAGTCCAGCAATTTTAGTGCAATACTACAGATTTGCTTGTCAGATGCTTGACCTTAACCAATTGAGCATGTCCCTTGGTGGCTGACAATATGTGCATCTCTGGTCACGAGCAGAACTAGTGGGGGAGCATCATAACCATGTGTTGAGAGGAATTCTTTGGGGTTTGGATAATTCACCTCTGGAAACATGGGTGTTTCGTTGAACATCCTCAAAGAATCCTTATTCAGGGACCTTTGGAGCGGGATGGGCTACTCGAGCTGAAGAAAATTCTAACTGGGCCCCACCTGCAAGATCATGCGCTGTTTATCTTGATAATGAGATCACCATGTCGCATACATCTGGTTGATATGCTTGTGCCTGGTGTACCCTTATCAGATGGGTAGTCATGATGGCACGCACTGCTCTCACTTTGATGGCATGCACGGCTCTCTCACTCAATAATAATAATAATAATTATTATTATTTATAACATAGACAAATCCAGATTTTAAGAAAAGAACAGTCATTTAAATTGATCCGTATTATTTTGTTTTCTTTAATCCCAGAAGAATGAAAGTCGAAGTCAATGAGTTCGATCACATTTGAACTGAGAACTTAAATAATAAAAGAGTAAAGAAATAATTACAACGTGACAGTTGTTTTCGTCATTCTAGTTTCTTCACATTGTAACAATGTTAATAATTTAATAGTTTTCCAACTGAAATTGTTATTTGTTAGTCTACAAGTTTCGGAGGGGACTAATTACCTGTAACACCGTTACCACTCATATATTGCCGCATTAATTCAGTTACAAATCCATTCGACAGAAGATGAATTTTCATGTTTTTTTTAATATTTTTATGTTCACTCACCTTGGGACTTTTGTTTTCTTGTTTGCATTCTTCGTCGGTCATTGCTGACTTGTCTGAGCTCGACCAGAAAGACGACGACGGAGGACCACTGCAATCAATGCCAGTAACGACCGGTGTCACTAGAAACAGTAACACTGTGACCAGAAAGCGTGTCGTGGGGCGAGTCCAATGCATTTCACACTTTTTATACTTCCTTCATTGGTACAAAACGCTTCTTAATATCACACTTGGCTTTTCGTGTGCAACATATCGTGTCTGTGACGGATGGATTAATGGGCGGCAATCGCGTTTTTCTTTTATTTCAACGAGTAACCAATAAAGTAGCGTGCGAACGTGTGTGTGTGTGTGTACGTGTGTGTGTGTGTGTGTGTGTGTGTGCTTAGAAGGTTAAAGTTCGCTTCGCTATTTATGTAACTTTATATCTTGTATCATTTTATTTATTTCATATTGTGTGAAGATGTGTCCCACTTACTGACGACGTGGTTTAAAACTGAAATGATCGTAGCCCAAGAATTAAGGGAAACTGAAGATGCCAGGAGATTCTTGGTTTCTGATGACAGATTGAATGTGGGAAAGATGTCCAGAATCAATCAGCTTTGAATTTTCAAAAAGAAAAAAAAAAAAAAAAAATTAGAAGGGTAATTCTAAATGTTGAGTGCCCCTCATCCCAAATAAATTTAGAAAATAGTTAAAAAAAAAAACGACAAAAAATCGAGGAGTTAGGGATGGGGGGCAAAATTAGAATTTTATTCTGTTACTGAAAACATAAGAAGCCATACAGTGAAAATAGATGCAAATGTTCTCTGGTCTCCCTCCTGGTCACCACATCCATATTTAGTGACCTGAGGTAGTTGAGCAGGGAACCTTGCTTCCAAGGTGACCCCCCAGGCCTCATGCATTTACCTATTCTGAAAAAGGACAAGTATGGTAGAAAGACGAAAAGGAGAAAGGCCTTTGTGCATTATTCCTGTGAGGTGGTGGGGAGAGGTATTCCATGCCTTTCCTTACATGTGACTGTTCCTATGAGCAGTTCTTTATTAATATTCCTGGTCAGGTCTCTTCTTTCTTTGTTGAGATATTGGTCGTTTCAAAACGTTGCCTGTAGTTTGTGTTTTGCTGGTTTAGTGTGTTGTTCATTGGACCAACGAGACTATTTAATAGTGAAGATCAAGTGTTGTTATACACGAGATAAAAAAATGAAGAGAGAATGTGTCACAATAAACCTTTACAAATCGTTTCAAGGAAGCAGAGAAGATTTTGAGATACAATTTAAAAGAATACATTTGTGTGTTCATATATGTTGATGATGATGATGATGATGATGATGATGATGATGATGATGATGATGATGATGATGATGATGATGACTAACACAATAACCATAAGCCCACACACATTTTTAAAACATTAAAACGACATCTTTCCTACTTCCTTGTCTGATTTTTGCTTCAATGATTTATAAAGTTTATTGTGAGGAATGTTTTTTTTTCCTTTTTATATGTATACATACATCTATATGCGTGCACATACACACACACACTCACACACACTCTGACACACACACACACACACACACGCGCACACACACACTCACACACACTCTGACACACTTACACACACACACACACACACACACACACACACACACCATGTTTTTCATCTTTCTCTTCATTTTTCTGTTTTTCTCTTTCTCACTTGAGTCCATATATGCATAATGTATTTTGTGTATATATATATATATATATATATATATATGCAGACATACAGGGTGTGGTGAATATATTATCGTCTAAGTTACACAAAAATGAAAATAACATTGACATCTCGTTTTAACTGATATATTTACCAAAATTACATTATCCTTTTTCGTTTTTGTGTTTGGTTTGCAAGATTCTTTATGTGAATTCAAGTGTTGAATCAAATTGTGTTGTGCCTGGGGAGGGTCATATTGTCTTAAAGCTCTATTAACACACGCACTGGTTCGATTTCCACTCATTTATTATTTATATTTTTTCTTCCAAAATTTTCGTTGTTTTTGCAAAGAAAAAAATATAAATATTTTTTGAGTGGAAATCGAACCAGTGTGTGTGTTAGATAAGGAGGCATTAAGACAATATGACCCTCCCCAGACACAACATAATATTATCATTATTACCTTTTCGTGAGATGACGGCATGCTTGCGTTTCTCCACCTCTTCACGTTCTTCATCTTGGTTTCAGCGTCAGATGTTGTCAAGTCTATTATTATTATTATTATTCTTGTTGTAGTTTAAGGTGGTGAGTTGGGGAGGTCGACTTTGCCTTTCATCCTTTCGGGGTCGATGAATCAAGTACCAGTTGCGTACTGGGGTCGATCTAATCGACTGGCCTCCTCCTCCCCCAAAATGTCGGGCTTTGTGCCTTGAGTAAAAAAGATTATTCTCGTTGTAGTTGTTGTTGCTATTGCTGCTGCTGTTGTTGTCAAAGATGTTATTGTCTCACAGAACGACAGAAATAAAGTAAATAACAACTCAAGCTTTAGTTTTAGTTTCCTTGGCAACCAAAGTACAAAAAATTTACATTTAAAACAAATTTCCATTCAGATGTAGAGTTGTCTCCCTTAACACAGTGGAGGGGAGATAATCATTGTAAAAAAATGCAATTCTGTTCGATTCTTGCTTAGAATTGTGAAAACTCGCCGGGTTTATCGACAAATTCTATTTTCACAGCAAGACACAAGTATTTTTTCTCTGGTTTCAGTCGTCGGGCGGCGGCCATGCTGGGGCGTTGAAGGATTTTAACAATCACTATCGATCCCTGCACAGATTTCAATCTGGATTCTCTTTCATTGCCTTTTCTGCTAACGGCATTTAATCACACAGACTTTATTCGATCCCATATTTTAGTTTGTTATTTAATTTATTGATCTCTATTGATCGGACGACAAGGTTAACTTTTGATGCGGCACCAGTTCTTTTTTTCTTTCTTTTTTTTACCAATAAACGTAAGTCATATCTACATGTAGACATATTCACACAACTTACACGACACAAACACACGCACGCACGCTTCCTACCTGCCTTCGTTCGTTCGTTCGTTCGTTCGTTCGTTCGTTTGTTTGTTTGTTTGTTCGTTTGTTTCTTTCTTTTTGTCACTGCTACGCATATATGCATGCATACGAGTTTGTATGTGTGCGGTATGTATATGTATATGTGTGCGTTTGTGGCATGTGTGTGTCTGTATATGTGAGCGTATGTAAATGTGTGCGTGCGTGTGGTAGTGGTGGTGGCGGAGGTGTGCGTGCGCGCGCAACGCTGCATATGCTAAAAACATTTGAAAATTAATTTCGTATCCAACTCAAGGAATATTGGTGGAATATTCACATCAAAACTTCAGTGAAATGTATACATAACAGGCCGGATATTGTTGTTTGGGACAGAGGGGCAAAGGTATGTACCATCATAGAGGTCAGCTGCCCTCCAGATATAAATGCCTCTTTGGAAATCAAAGAAAACGAAGATATTTATGGACAACTGCTTTGAAACCCCCAGCTTCTGTATCCAGACTATGAATTCATAATCATACTAATAATAATTGGAGCTCTAGGTTTTGTTAGTAAAGGAGACTCTGGATAAACTGGGATTTTCAGGAAGAGAAATTAACCGTCTGATTTGTACATTACAAGTGCAATGCGTGTATATGAGTTGTCCCCCTTGCATAATATCTTGCTTTTTGGAACCTTCACATGGTCGCATTATCTGCTAGACATAACAGCCAACATCAAAAGAAGCACTAAACTCCGCTAAATGATGCCACACTATCATAAAAAAGAAAGCAGAAAAAGAAGAATGGGTCGGGAAATGAGGAGCGAGAAGGCAGCATAATTCTCGACGATTCTTCAAAGACATAATAATTATGGTAACCGTGTAGCTTTGATCTTTTTATCTTTTAATCAGTTTTCTTCAATTTTCTAATTCCACCATTGGAGCCTTAGTGTTGTTGAAATATCTACAATTGTTGCAGTTGTTGTTGTTGTTGTTGTTGTTGTTGTTGTTGTTCAGCCCCTGGTCAGTTTTAACAGACATCAAAGGCGCTGCAGCCGTGATATTCTCATGTTGTTGTTGTTGTTCTTGTTCTTGTTCTTCTTTTTTCTTCTTCTTTTTTCTTCTTTTTCTTCTTCTTCTTCTTCTTTTTCTTTTTTTCTTCTTTTTCTTTTTCTTTTTCTTCTTTTTCTTCTTCTCGTCGTCGTCGGCCTCCTCCTCCTCCTTCTAAATATATATATTTAGAAGGATGTTTGTTATGGTCAGTGAGAGAGTGACCACTGGTTTCTCACCTCTAAAGCACTTAGCTGCACAGGCGATTCGTCAGACTCGTTGACCAGAGGGACATAGGCGCTCTTCATACATGTACGCACACGCACACACACAAACACGCGCGCGCGCGCACAATACCCATATACGTGTACAGAGAGAAAGAGGTGAAAACAGATTCACGCAGAGACTCAAGCTCTATATACATGTGCACCCACATCAATACATACATGCATACACACACGCATATGCATACATACATATATACGCATGTGTTTATGTATGTATGTATATACACACATATACATATATATATATGTATATGTATATATATATATATATATATATATATATATATATATATATATATATATATATGCTTATCCGCATACATACATACACACATACACATACACATACACACTCAATCATGTACACACACACACACACACACACATACACTCACACATGCACACACGCACACACAGCGCCACCTACAGCCTGAAAACTTAAAGGATTGTTCAAAAGAATGTGTTCTCTTTCTATTCTTCTTTACTTCCGCCTTTTTATCGCTCGTCGATTAGCCTCTCTCTCTCTAGCTGGCAACAATGGTGTGTGTGTGTATGTGTGTATGATATGTATGTATGTATGTATGTATGTATGTGTGTGTGTGTGTGTGTGTGCGTGAAACTGAAAAACACCGTTCAAATTTGATATAAGGAACAGCTATTCCGTCCATCATTTTACCGAACGCTTCGAGTTCTCTGTCAGATGATCTTTGCACAGTTTGAAACCTACTTTTATATGTCATATCTATCTATCTATCTATCTATCTATCTATCTAGATAGATAGATAGATAGATAGATAGATAGATAGATAGATAGATAGATAGATAGATAGAGAAAGAGAGACAAGAGTTTAGTTTGCTTCTCTTCTTGTTAGATGTGCACTTTCCGTACATGAGCACGTAAGTGGCGTTTGAGTCCCGAGAGCTGTTTGAAATTTGCCTTATGAACAGTGCAAATACGTCCCACTTATGCTTTAGAATAAACCAACAGACCAATACAGTGCCTAATGTCAATAAACGACTCAAAAAGAGAAGTTACGTAGTTACTTGCATTGGTTTACTGCTGTTTCTGCTTTAGAAGCGGTGCACTCAGAGCTTGGTAGTCAAGCGACGCCTTATAGCTTCTTCAGTAACACACTAACCATTAGGCCACGCGCTCTCACACGCACGCACGCACGCACGCATGCGCCCACGCGCACACACATGAAGGGCTTCTTTCAGTTTCCATAAATTTTTTTTCAGAATTGCAATCATCGCCCGTCGAAACGTAGAATTAAAAAAAAAAATCGGAAAATTCTTAAAAGCAAAAACTGGGAAGGAAGAGGAAGGGAGCAAAGAACTATGAGCGGTAGTTTTTGTTTTATTTATTTATTGCGAAATCGAAATCTCCGTTGTTGAAAACATATAAATTCGATGGAAGGAAAAAAAAATGAACAAAAAACAAAAGAAGCGGTGTTGGTGTGTGTACTCCGCATGTTTGCCTGGTATTTACCAAAGAATGTCAATCTGTTCACTTTCATTTTCTGATCCTAAAACGAAAGATTACTTAAATTCTTTCTTTCATTCCATGACTATGATCTCATTGATCGAAATATAGAACAAGTTCGGTTCGTTTGATCTTTTAAATCACATTGATGCGGCTTCTGCTTTGCGTAGATACATAACATACATACATACATATATGCATACATATATACACACATATATACATACACATATATATACAGACATACATGTATACATACATACATATATACATACATATATACATACTCACAGACACACCGACGCACACTCACACATAAACTTACATATACACATGCATACAAACATGCGTGTGTGTATGCGCGCATGTCTGCATACACACACACACACACACACACACACACACACACACACACACACACATTCATATTATCATCATCATCATCGTTGTTGTTGTTAAGGTGGTGAGCTGGCAGAATTGTTAGCACGTCGG